>NC_079496.1:81098585-81405255 GCF_030052815.1 Hevea brasiliensis
AGAAAGTCAACCCAGTACCGGCAATACTTGCCTAGACTTTCTTAACCCTCACTTACTGCAGACAGCAAGGCAAGGGGTCCATTAAGTGTTGTTCTCAGTTGTTGCACCTCTGGATCATTAGTCATATGTGTCCTGTGGAGACAAAGGGATTGACTTGGTACCTTGACCAGCCTCTCATCGAGAAGATGACCCGATTAGTAATCAGCCCGAAGAATGAGCCACAGTGGCAAGAGCGGATTTTGGGCTTCAATAGCCATGACTACTGCTGGAGGAAGCTGTGGACATCGAGTCAATCCATTTTGATCAGCACGGGAGGTAATCAATCGGTATCCCTAATCGGAGTAACTGGATACACGAGTTACACCTCGGTGTTAGTAATGAGACAGTTTGGCTCAACACAATCCAGAATCAACATTGAAGGGTACCACCAAGGTCATTTCTACCATGAGCTCAAGGAAGAGGAAGGGTTGAAGATAGCTCGCAAATCTTGGGAAAACATCACTCTGATGGAGAGGTCGCCTAAAGGTCCGAGTGCCACGGGGGATTATCTTAAATGGAGGGCTGACAGGTATCAAGAACACTTAACTGCAGATTCAACAAAATGCGAAGACAGCGACCCTCGCCAAAATGTCCTATCAGAGGAAGATAATAATCATCTGGCTGACTCACTACAGAAGGCAAACATTGAGAACTCGCAACTGCAAGAACAAATAAAACAGTTGGAGGATCAACAGCAGAACCTTAAAAGAAAAGTGAGAAGACTCAGGGAAGAGGCAAGGGCCGAAAAGATGAGCTTCGAAGAGCAAGAGGCACGGTGGGAAAAGGAAAAAAGCTCTCTTCAAGCTGTGGTAAGGGAAGTAGAAGTGCAGAATAGTAAGCTTCAGGAAAAAATGAAATACCAAGAGATACTCGTAGAAGAGTATAAACAAGAGAACAAAAAGAATGTAACACCCTCCCGGTAGCAACTCCGTACATTCTACTGTTCCGGTGATCGGTGTCGGTCCGGACAGCTAGAACGTTCGAAAAAATATTTTAACTAAAGTGAGGAACCATAATTAACTCCAATATTAATAAGAAAAATTTAGTAAAAATTTTAGAAATAAAATACAACCAAGTTAAATGAGCCGGTGCCCAAGCGATGGGTAACCTAGAGGGAAGTTGCGGTTCTCGCAACTAGGAGCCCTAGACCTGGGGAAAAATTCATGAAATAATTTTTGGGACTCCAGAGAAGGGGCATTGAGATCCTTATGGCATTAGAATGCCAAGAAAATATTTAAAAAAATTTTTCAATCGGTACAGACAATTTTGACCCGTTAAGCCAAACGGAGGGCATTTTGGTCATTTCGCCTTCAGAGATGATTTTTGACCGACTTGTCCAGTTAAGTAAATAATTATTATGGTCTAAAATATGAATAAATATTGCTAAAAATTAAATTGAAATTTGGTAGAAAAGAAAAGAAAGAAAAAGGAGCTAAATTGGGAATTATGATGTCATGCTTAGGTAATTAAAAAGGGATGGCCAATCAAATTAAAGAAAGACATTATAATACATCAATTGGGCAGAAAAAGAGACAATTCTAGAAAAATTCTGCAGCTATTCATCTTCCCAAAGGAGACGTCCCACACTCCTCTTTTCCCTCCTCAATTTTCATGCTTGCAAAGCTTGAACTCCTTAGCCTTTTCTCAATAAAACCTTAGGTCCCTTCACTAAAATTAGTCACCCAACCTTGCTAGAGTGTTTGGCAGCCAAGAAAAAGAAAGAAAGTGAAGTCAAACTTGGGAAAATTCTGCCCTACAAGAGGTTAGTGCATATTTATACATATACCTTTTTTATTCCATGTTAGAGACTTGAAATAAGTAAGAATTTGTAAATTAAATGAATAAAATTTATGTGTATGTCCACCATGAATTTTGGCAGCCCTAAGGAAGGAATAAGATTGAGTGTTTTTGATGGACTTGGAGTGAACTAGAGATCATGTTTAAAGTATATATATATATAAGGATAATGAATTAGTTAGTTTAACTAAGGTAACTTGTGTGAACCTTGAATTTGAGCTAGGGTTTGAGAGTGAAATTTGGACTTGGCTTATGAAATGATGAATGAACATTCTAATGGTCAATTAGTGACCATTTGAGGTAAGTTGACCATAATTTGAAGTGAACTAGAGTGTTACAAACTGAAATGGTATGCTGCCTAGTGAGGGCAGCAGGTGAGGCTGTGATTCCAGCCCACTTGGACAGCCATAACTTTGGCTGTGTAGGTTCAATTGGTGTTTGGTTATTTGGACATGAAACTAGACATAAAATGGCACAATTTTGCTGAAGAAACCATGCCCAAAAGACCAAACCAAGTGGACCAAAAATTGGCCCCAATCCGGATACCCTGAAATCAGATTCTGCAGAATGACCTGTTCATTTGGCCATAACTCACTGTAGAATGGCCCAATTGACCTGAAATTTTTACAGCAACAAGATAAGATATAGAAAAACAACTTTCATGAAGAAATCTACCCCAAATTATGACCAGAACCTATCCAACAAGGCAGTGGCGATCCACTGCTCATCGATCGTAGATATGGTCAATTCTGCAGTTTTGCAATCCGGCCAGCTGTGGTTTTTGGACCATAACCGGAGCTACAAAACTCCAAATGGAGTGATTAAAAAAAGGAACTTCAACTAGACAAAATAAGGAACAACTTTCATGTTTACCATTTCCTCAAATTCCCACTGTAACAGTCACTAATGGAACAGTAAATTTAGGGTACAAAAACTGAAAATTCTGCTCCCTTAGTTCTAAGCTTAAAAATGGTATTGGTGATTAATTCCAACAAGTTTTGAATGCAAAATGTGGTACATTGGGGGTGTTAAAACCAATGTACCTATTTTCTATCCAAAAGTCAACATTTTTGTTGACCAATGAGGTGAATAGTAATACCAAAACTTGAAATTCAAAAATTGAAGAATTCAAAAGTATCAAATGCCCTAGTATACCTAACAAGATTGGGTTGGATAGTTTGGCATGCCAATAGGGTTCAGTTAGCAGTACTGCAAATGGCATTATGCCATTCTGTGATTTTATGGCTTTTAGCCATTCCGACCTTGTGTTGATATTTGGCCTTGTGCCTATTGTCATTACAGCTTATTATTAGCTGTACATACATCTGGGAGATGCATACGTGACCGATGGTGTGACGGCCCGAGGTACTAGATACCCAGCGCCAGTATACCCATTTATCCAGTCCAGTCATCCAGTATAGGTTACTTGGGCAACCAAAAGAATGAAAGTTGATAAAGTTAACGAAATAAATGATTATAACAAGTACAAAACTAGTAAAACATCGATACATTCAATATATATTTATTTTCGGCTATTTCCTTTTATTTTATTATTGCAGCACTAAGCGTTATTGCTTAGCATGTTGCTTTTGCCACGCGTAGGTTCTGGAGATACTGATCGAGAGCCCAGTAGACCGCAGACTGGGTGAGTCCATCCTGCAGCCCTGCATAGTGTCTGTGTCACCTCACCATCTTCAGTGCATTGGTAGGACACTAGGTTTCATTTTGATATTTTGTAACAAATTTTTATTTTCTCATATGTAATTGAACTTATGAAATGTATTTTGATGTTCATGTAAATAATGAGAATTGTGTTTGTGAATGGAAAAGTGAATGTTTATCTGTGATTTATACATGATTATCACATGAGATGAATGATTGAGAAATGAAATTGAAAAATGTTGAGATTTTGATATTGGAGTTTGAGATGATTGAATATGATTATTGGATGTGTTTTTCACAGGTTCCGAAGAACTGTTTTCTCCATTTTTAGCCAGATCACTGGATTTTCTATAAAATTTTCGAAACCTCAAATAAATTATAATTTCAATAAATAACTTAAATGAATTATATTTCACAAGTTATATTCAAAACTATGATAAAAATTAATTAAGATAAAATAGAGTGTTCCGGTACACCGTGTGACATAACTTACTCGGATATACTGTAGACGGGTAAGGGGTGTCACAAAGAAGAAGCTCGAATTGAAGGAACGGGCATTACTCATCAACGATATTCTGAAAGAATGTTCTAAGGAAAGGAAGGAGAAAGAAAGACAAGCTGCTCTCTATCAAGAGCTGAAAGAGAATGTTAACCAGCTGGAGAGACCGATAGCACAGGGAAAACAAGAACTCCTTCCTGAATCCGAGTATGCTCTGAAAGCATTCGACCCTGCCAAACAAGAAGAAAGGTTATACGAGTATCTCAGAAAATGTCATCTCATTATAAAGAGCCTCCCCGAGCCTAGGCCGATGTAAAGAATGCTGTGTATAAATATTCAGTTAATGGAAAACTTTTTGGGCCATTGTTTAGCGAAATTGTGAATGAATAGTATAACTCCCGTAGGAACCCCCTCGCTAGGGTTATGCGAAAAATTGGATATGCCATATGAACAGGTATCATAAACGCGCATTCAATCCAGTCATTCACAGTCATACTATCGAATGATGCCATGATAAAATTGATGCAACCATCATTCTGCAGATTTCATTTTGGCTCCCGAATGGCACTGTATCCTTTGTCTGAACCAGGACCTTTAATTTTTTTACGAAATTCAAAATTTACTAAAAGATTTTATTTATTTCCCCACAGAAAATCAACATTGCTTCAAACAAAGCAAGTCTGACCAAGCACACGGTTCAACCCAAGCGAGTGTACTTAACAAGATCTCGAACAAATAAGATAATGGAAGATCAGGAACAAGTACAGAACTTACAAGGGCAAGTATCCGAGCTGAAAGACCAGGTCTCAGAACTTATGAGACTAATGAGGGAGATGTCCCAAAATAAACCCACTTCAGAACCTAACCTACCATTACCTCCCCCACCACCTACAACAATGGATCCTCACCAAGCTTCAACCTCTTTCACCTTTCAGTCACCTATCCCGGATCCAACAATCACTATCAATTCGGCTACTATAAATAATGACCCACCTTTCTCCCATTACCCAGCTATCTCAAATGCCGACCCATACCCTTCAATACTGATCCCTCCGGTTCACTCCACCCCTCATTTCCCAACTGGGGGAGTATCTTTTGTAGTAGGAGGAGAAAATAAGACCAGGGAAAATGAAAAACTGTCTGCTCTGGAGGAAAGATTGAGAGCAATAGAGGGCCTGAACATGTATGGTTTAGTCGATTTGGCTTCACTTAGATTGGTGCCAGATGTGGTGGTACCACCCAAATTCAAAGTCCTGGATTTTGACAAGTACATCGGGAACTCAGATCCCCGCATTCACCTGGCAACCTACATTGCCAAAATGTCTGCCTTAACAGAAGATGATAGACTTCTCGTTCACTTCTTTCATGAGAGCCTCTCCGGAGCAGCCCTGAGATGGTGCATACAGTTGGATAGGAGCAAACTGCGCTCCTGGAAGGATTTAGCTGATGCATTCTTGAAACAGTACAAATTTAACTGTGATGTGGCCCCTACAAGGAGGGACCTCCAAAACCTGGTGCAGAGAGACAGGGAAAGCTTCAAGGAATATGCCCAAAGATGGAGGGAGAAGGCTGCAGAAGTATATCCTCCAGTGACCGATAATGAATTATGCTCCCTGTTCATCGAAACATTGAAGGCTCCTTACTTCAATTTGATGATTGGAAACACTTCCAACAGCTTCTCGGACATCATCCAAGCCGGTGAGAGAATAGAGGCTAATCTAAGGATGGGACTACCGCAGAGTTGACCGAGAATCTCAAGAAAGCGCGATTTGGCAAAAAGAAGGAGAGTGATGTGCATTCCGTCACCCAGCAAAATAATTACTCTCCACTTCCTCAAAATAACTACCAGCCATATCCTCCCCCTCATGGCCAAACAGTTACAAACATTCCACCTCCTTTCCCAAATTATCCACACCCATGCCCACGATACCCACCATCTACAAATTACCAACCTAGACCTCCTCCTCCACCTACCCAACCCAGACCACCTCAAAGTAACCCCAGACCACCAAGAAATCCTGATCCACCCCTTCCCCTCCCACTCAGTGAAATATACCGATACCTCGTCGGTATAAACCAGATAGTACCAGTTCCCCTGGACCCAATTCAGCCACCATACCCCAGGTGGTATGATGCCATTGCCCGGTGTGAGTATCATGGAGGGGCACAGGGGCACTCAACCGACAATTGCGGGGCACTTAGAGGAAGAGTACACGCCCTAATCAGGAATGATTGGTTGAAGATTGAAGGAAATGGTTCCCTCCCCAATGTCACGTCAAACCCATTGCCCAATCATGGTGCAGGTAATGGTGTGAATATGATAGAACCTGGGGATGAAAGCAAAGAGTCTCCTTTAGAATCATCCATTGATGTCATACAACTGGACTCCCTATATAAAGCTCTAGTCTCGCCAATGGCTGAAGGGCAAGAACTGGACAACTGGACAGCAGAGAACATCCCTGTACTCAATTTCGAGTAAAGTACCTTTGGTTATCTACACTTGATCATTTTGTCCATGGTGGCAAGTGTAACATTGTAAATGGACCCTTTTCTTATGTCATAAATCTTAATGAATTAATAGCGCATTTATATCCAATTCTCTTTTTCTTTCCATTTGAATTCCATCCTTATAATGTATTCTATTTTCGTTCATTCAAGACCATTCATCAATTAACACCTAATAATTCAATAGACTCAGAAATTCCTCTGGTTAATTTTGAATTCCCCATAACTGCCATTACTTCAAGTGATTCTGAGGTGGAGCTCACAGAAGAAAGGGATGAAAGGGATGAGCCTTCCTTAGTGCCTTGTGGAGACAAAACGCGTACCATAAACTTAGGCACCGAAGAAGTAAAAAGGGAACTTAAGGTAGTGGAAAGTGAAGAATTGGGAGATATGATCAGTTTGCTCAGGGAATTCCTAGAAGTATTTTCATGGAGCTATGATGATATGGTTGGTTTGGACCCCCAGATAGTGACGCATAAAATTCCCCTAATTCCGGGGACAGTCCCGGTAAAGCAGAAGCTAAGAAGAATGAATCCTGACACACTGCTCAAAGTTAGGGATGAGGTCAAGAAATAGTATAATGTTGGATTCCTGGAAGTAGTCAAATATCCCCAATGGATAGCTAACGTTGTCCCGGTAATGAAGAAGGACCGGAGAGTTAGGGTATGTGTTGACTACAGGGATCTTAATAAAGCAAGCTTGAAAGATGATTTCCCTCTCCCTCACATTGATGTGTTAGTAGACAACGCAGCAGGATTGGGCTGGTGTTCGTGCATCGATGGGGCATCAGGGTACAATCAAATCCCAATGGATGAGGGAGACAAGGAGAAAACTGCCTTTATCACTCAATGGGGGGTATTTTGCTATCGGGTCATGCCTTTCGGGTTAAAGAATGCTGGAGCCACCTACCAACGCGCCATGGTCACATTATTCCACGATATGATGCATAAAGAAGTGGAGGTCTACGTGGATGATATGATCATCAAATCTCGGGGAGAGGAGAGCCATGTGCAAGTGATGAGGAAAGTATTCGAAGACTCAGGAAATATCAGCTGAAACTGAACCCTGCCAAATGCATATTCGGAGCTAGATCTGGGAAATTGTTGGGATTAATAGTGAGCGAGAAGGGAATAGAAGTTGATCCGGACAAAGTCCGATCCATTCAAGAGATGCCATCCCCAAAAACAGAAAAAGAGGTACGCAGTTTCTTGGGGAAGTTGAACTACATATCAAGGTTTATCTCTAATCTCACCGCTAAGGCTGAGCCTATCTTTAGACTACTCCGAAAGAACAACACCACTCAATGGGATTCAGTTTGCCAAGAGGCTTTCGAGAAAATCAAGCATTACCTGTCAAACCCACCAGTGTTGGTTCCACCAGTGGCCGGAAGGCCTCTGATTCTGTATATGGCAGTCCAAAAAAACTCAATGGGATGCGTTTTGGGGCAACACGATGATACCGGTTGGAAGGAAAGAGCTATTTATTACCTGAGCAAAAAGTTCAATGATTGTGAGTCAAGGTACTCTTTCCTAGAGAAAACTTGCTGTGTACTAGCTTGGACAGCAAATCGCCTCAAGCACTACATGTTGAATCTTCCAGAATGGATCCTATCAAGTATGTATTCGAAAGCCTGTTCGTGCCAGGAAGGATAGCCAAATGGCAGGTCATACTCTCCCAGTATGACATTGTCTATATGACCCGGAAAGCAGTGAAAGGTAGCGTGATCGCCGATCTCTTAGCAGAAAACCCTATCCAGGATTATGAAGCTCTGGATTTTGAGTTCCCCGATGAGCATATTAATGAAGTAGACTGCGGAGAAGAAGAGCCAACTGATGTTTGGGAAATGTATTTCGACGGAGCTGTCAATTTGTCCGGTAATGGAATCGAGTCGTATTGGTATCCTGATGGGAAACACTTTCCGATAGCTATCAAGTTGAGATTTGACTGCACCAATAACGTCACAGAATATGAAGCTTGTGTAATGGGTTTACAAGCGGCCATCGAAATGAAAGTTAGGAAGCTGGAGGTATATGGAGACTCAGCCCTGATCATTTATCAAGTTAAGGGAGAATGGCAAACTAAAGATCCAAAACTAATCCCATATCAGAAGTACTTACTGGAGCTGATTAAGAAATTCGAGGAAATCTCTTTCACTCACCTTAGTCGAGACAAGAATTAATTTGCAGACGCCTTAGCCACCCTGACTGTTATGACTCAGATGGAAGAAGGACAGACGACCCAGGTGCTAAAGATTAAATCAAGAAGTGAGCCAGCTTACTGCTTCATGATCGAAGAAGAACCTGATGGTAAACCTTGGTACCATGACATCTTGCTCTACATCAGAACCAGAGAATTCCCCTCTGGGGCGAGCAAAAACGAAAGGAGGATGATTCGGAGATCAGCATTGGGATACTTCCCCAGTGGAGAAATCCTATACAAAAGGAGCTCCAACAGCGAATTGTTGAGATGTGTGGATGCAAAAGAGTCGAAGAAAATCCTTTTTGAGACTCATAGGGAACTGTGCAACCCATGCTAATGGGCATATGATGGCTAAGCAAATCATGAGACGGGGATATTTTTGGATCACCATGGAAAAGGACTGCATCGAGTATTTCTGAAAGTGCCATAAGTGTCAAATCTACGCGGATCCGATAAACGTTCCGCCTCACCAACTGTTCAATCTCGTTTCACCATGGCCTTTTGCAATGTGGGGCATCGATGTGATTGGTCCCATTAACCCTAAGGCGTCTAATGGGCACAGATTTATCCTAGTAGCAATCGAATATTTTTCTAAATGGGTAGAAGCGACGTCCTATGCTCACATTACACAGAACACATTTCTCAAATTCCTCAGAAATTATATTATTTGCCGGCACGGTCTCCCAAATGAAATCGTCACAGACAACGCTAAGAATTTGAATGGCCCAAAGATCCAGAAGTTATGTGATCAATACAAGATTCGACATCTCAATTCCTCCCCATACCGTCCCCAGATAAATGGAGCAGTGGAAGCCGCAAACAAAAATCTCAAGAGGATAATTTGGAAAATGACGGTCACATATAGGGATTGGCATGATATGCTTCCCTACGCTCTTTACGCATACCAGACTTCTGTAAGGACCTCAACTGGTGCAACTCCTTATTCATCAGTTTATGGGATGGAGGCTGTATTACCTATTGAGATAGAAATTCCTTCTCTAAGAATTCTAAAAGAATCGGGGATTGATGAGTCAGAATGGATCCGGTCAAGGTTGGACCAATTAAACTTGCTAGACGAGAAGAGACTAGCAGCAGCATGTCATGGGCAGTTGTACCAAAGAAGAATGGCCAGGGCATTTGATAAAAATGTTCGCCCTTGCGAATTTCAACCCGGGGACCTAGTTCTAAAGAAAGTTCTCTCGAATCAAAATGATCCTCGGGGCAAATGGTCACCAACCTACGAGGGACCCTATGTGGTTAAAAAAACATTTTCAGGTGGAGCCTTGATCTTGACCCATATGGACGGCGAAGAATTTCCAAGACCTGTGAATGCTGACACCGTTAAGAGATACTATGCCTAAAAAAAAAAAAAAAAAAAAAAAAAGGAGTAGGGGTGAAAACCCGAAAGGGCGCTCCTAGTAAAATGTGTGAAAGAAGGCGAAAATCCTCGAAGGGCGCTTTCTGTAAAATGAGTGAAGGACGAAAACTCGAAAGGGCATCCTGAAAAAGAAAAAAAAAATCTAGGGGTGAAAACCCGAAAGGGCATCCCAAGAATCAAAAAGGAGAAATAAGGAATAGGGTATGAAGCCGATGATGGAAATAAACCGTCGTGGCATAAGGCTTCAGAGTACTTGAAATAATGGCAGTTAAAAGACTTCAAAGCTAACTACAAGGAATATGTGAGATCTATCCTTGTACCCTTCCCCTTTGACACTGTACCTTTGTTTCCTAAAACCATAATAAAGTCATATTTTCCTGTCTATTTACTTTTATCTTTCCTTCTTTAACATTGTCCTTCTTTAATCTTTTTACCTAATATGCTATTAATCATTTAAAATTTTGCTATAAGATTTGGATTTGAAATTGATAACTTCACGTCCTTCTTTAAAAACTAGAGGTGAAAACCTGGAAGGGCGCTTCTAGTCAAATGGACGGAAAGTGAAAACCTGCAAGGGCGCTTTTCGAAAAGTAAGGAGAAAATCAAGAACAGAAAATGGGCATCCGAAGAAATAAAGTCGTAGGTCAAGTCTTGTAACTCGTCCTCCATTAATCATTGGCCATCGGGATCCTGTTAACTACACTTCATTGGGAAAGAACTTCTTGTGTCCAGATTAGGCTTGCTTTATAAGTGCATTTAAATTTCTTGCTATCAACCTCTGGTTCCTTGATCTAAGTTGATTTTAATTTCCTGCATTTAAATTTCCTGTTATCAACATCTGGTTCCTTGATCTAAGTTGATTTTAATTTCATGCATTTAAATTTCCTGTTATCAACCTCTGGTTCCTTGATCTAAGTTGATTTTAATTTCCTGCATTTAAATTTCCTGTTATCAACCTCTGGTTCCTTGATCTAAGTTGATTTTAATTTCATGCATTTAAATTTCCTATTATCAACCTCTGGTTCCTTGATCTAAGTTGATTTTAATTTCCTGCATATAAATTTCCTGTTATCAACCTCTGGTTCCTTGATCTAAGTTGATTTTAATTTCATGCATTTAAATTTCTTGTTATCAACCACTGGTTCCTTGATCTAAGTTGATTTTAATTTCCTGTATTTAAATTTCCTGTTATCAACCTCTGGTTCCTTGATCTAAGTTGATTTTAATTTCATGCATTTAAATTTCCTGTTATCAACCTCTTGTTCCTTGATCTAAGTTGATTTTAATTTCATGCATTTAAATTTCCTGTTATCAACCTCTGGTTCCTTGAACTAAGTTGATTTTAATTTCCTGCATTTAAATTTCCTGTTTATCAACCTCTGGTTCCTTGATCTAAGTTAATTTTAATTTCCTGCATTTAAATTTCCTGTTAGAAACCTATGGTTCCTTGATCTAAGTTGATTTTAATTTTTCCTGCATTTAAATTTTCTGCAATCAACCTCTGGTTCCTTGATCTATGTTGATTTTAATTTTCTAGCATTTTAATTTCCTGTGACCAACCTCAAGGTTTCGACCCAAGTGGGTTTTAGCCTCCGGACTTTAATTTCAAATTTCAAATTTTAAATCGTCCAAAATATGGGTCTGAATCTTTACATAATTCCTACACGAAAAATTTTTCCCTTCAATAGAAATTATGTAAAGAGGGGCAGCTGTCGACACCATATTTTGGCCGATCCCCCGAAATTATTAAACTTTGAAGCCGATCCCCAACACAGTCCCCTTTGCCAATCGACCACACTTCCGATCTCCCCTCAAAAGGAATTTAATTAATTCCAAGTCTCCAGGTCATTTAAAGCCTCACCGATCCCTCAAACCAATTCTCGGGTCCCCTGATCATTTAATTATATTTCCGATCTTTCTTGTCAAATAAGATTGAACAACCATTAGGCCTTTGTACCACCAGTCTGATTGCCAGTCTCTCATTTAAAAATTTGAGAATGATAAAGGTTTCGACTCGGTTTAAAGATGATCCCGATCTTAAGTGTTCAAAGCCAAATTTCTAATTTTAATTAAGTCCCGTTTCGTAACTGATCTCATGCATATTGTGCTTTTCGATCTCCTATACTTAGATTAATAATCACTTTCAGTTGTCATTCTAATATGTTCAAACAATCAAGTGCTTACGCAATTTAGAAACTTTCCGATCACAATCAATCATTGAACAAAAGGGGAACTTTCATTTCATTTCAAAATTTATAAAAGTCATTCGGCTGGGGGATCACCCCCAGCCTGAACTACATGTTGTTCATTTTCTCTCTCACCTTCAGCCTCCTCTTCGCTATCCTCACCTTCATCCTCGGGAGCCAGGTTGGCCATCCAGGAGCAGTCCTCCTCGGGATAATGCTTCTTGAGCTCAGCCAGGAGATCTCTGTGAGCATTCACATAAGCACCGGCGACTCCGGTCACCATTTCTTCTTCTTTTGCCTTGAGCTCCTCAGCAAGATGAGCGAGTTGAGCAGCTTCATCAGCTCGGAGTGCCTGAACTTCCTCGAGAACACGATCTCGCTCGGCCAGAACATGAGCTTGCTCGGCCAGCTTGTCCTCATAGAACTTCATTCGTCCCTCAATTTGAGATATGTAGTCCTGAGCAGACGAAAGTTGGGATCGGAGAGAAGACACTTCATGACCCATCTTCTCGACTTCCTTACCCAGGCAATGAGCCTTCTCCCGGACCATGTGCTAGTTCACCAAACACTCCACGTTCAGGCTCATAGATCTAGTCAAGATGTCATCAAGGTTATCCGGAGACAGCCTATCCCGATCTTCTCGAAGGCAGATGGAGGACGCCAAGACCTTAGCAAAACCAGGGTTCTCTCGAACTGTGCGGTTCTTCTCCAATGAGTGGATCAGCACTTGGGCATCGCGGGAGAGAGTCCTTGGGGCAGGCTGGGAAGGACCCCCTTCCGCACTCGGAGTGACTGGAGGAGGTGGAGGCGGCTCTTCTCGGCGAGGAGGAGATCGGACCACTTCTATGACCGGAGGCCCAGAAGGTTGAGACAAGCCTTCCTGAATTTCCCTGGGCTCATGACCAGGCGTTTGAAGCAGCTCGGAACGCTTCATCTCCCGTACCTTCCGGGAGATCTCTCTCTTCCGCTTCCGGCTCTCCTTAGAGGCTTTGCCGCTTGCCATACCTGCATAAAGAAGAGGTCAATGAGATCGCTAACGTCCAAAGATCTGAGATATAGAAAATACCGATGCCGAGATCAGAGAACTGAAGCCCGCGATCTTGACCGGTGACCAGCTGCATAGTCCAATGGTGTAGCTCGGCCGTCACTGCATCCAAACAAGAGAACTTCTCTCTGGACGCTTGTTTTTTCAACTCCATCACCATTGCACCCTCTTCCCTATTTAGGGCGATGTGCTTCATAAGCAAAGGACCCTGATGCAGCCAGCTCCAAGGGAAGCCCTCAAAACTGTTCGGAATTTTGCTCCTCAAGATGAAGAAGCGGTTCTTCCAATTCTTCAAGGAGGAAGGTAGGTCGGTAAAAAGCCCACAATGGGGTTTCGCCTTGAAGAACCAATACTCGTCGTCCTTACGACGAGTTAGCCTGTGCAGTTCAGCGAACACCTTAGCTGTAGGTCGGAGCCCCTTAGCTCGGCATAGGTCTCGGAAGGCTACTAAGATCCGCCATGAGTTCGGGTGAACTTGGGCGATACACACTTGGTGATATTTCAAAACTTCTTTAAAGAAGTCGTCAAGAGGGAACCGCAGCCCGACTTTTAACTGTTATTCATACACCATGATCATATTGTCCCTCTCAAATAAGTGATCTGCTCGAAGGTCGCCATGACACCGGATAAGTTCGTACGAATCAGGCTGGATGTTGTACTCCTGGCTGAACGACTGCAGGTCGGTTTCTTGCAAGATTGATGGCAACTCGTCCATGGGAAGATTTTCCCTCCCCGAAGAAGGCACATGCCTTGATGGTGCTGGTTGTCCCCGAGCTGGAACGGAGACCCTAGGAAGTTCAGGCCGCGCGCTTGGTCCGACCACCTCTACCTCATCGGATGACCACGAGAACTGAATGGAAGGGGGGCTTACTGCTCTCTGACCCTCGGCACCGCTCATTTTTAAAAGAAACAGAGAATTTAAACTAAAAGAAAGATCAAAACCCTTACCGGAGCTTGATCGGTGTCGGAGGAACTTGAGAAAACGAGAGAATTTGGAAGTTGTTCGCGAGAGACTGAAAATGACATAAAGGAGCAACTGGCTAACCCCACCCCTATTTATACTCGTCCGAGCATTTAATGCTCATGATGTTCCAGGTAGTGCATCAGATAGCGGGACTCGCCAGCTATTCTGACATGTCTCACGAATATTCCGAAGATTCCATAAAGAGGTCGGTTAACTATAGAGCGGCAGATTAAGGTGTTTTGAATTGCAGATCGGATAAGTGTCATTCAAATTAAGAGTTGGATCGGATAAATACTTCAGAGATCGAAAAATAATCAATGCAATAATAATAAAACAACAGTTGTTGAAATAAATTTTATTTCCGAAAAGATCTGATTACATCATTTGGGCAATCTCTGGAGATCGGATTACATTAATGGTCTAATTACATTATTTGGGCGATCTCTAAAGATTGGATTACATTAAAGGTCTGATTACATCATAAGGGCGATCTTTAGAGACCGGTGGAACATCCTATCAAAAAGGCCTATGTCAAAGCCTAGTCTCGTGGCTGAGTCAAAAGATGTGTTTGACCAGGAGACTGGTTGGGGGGTCTATGACTCTCATGAGAATGAGAGAGGTCGTCATCAAAGTTACCACTCAAAACCGAGCCGCTGTCAGAACACCCAGTGTGGAGAGGAGCCAGATGAACGCCAAAGAGCAATCATCGGTGTTAAGGGGAATATTAGCAGTCTTCTCGCCCGAAACCAGTTCGCCGATTATATCGGGCGAACGCTTCGAGATCGGCACGATCGAGGTCCTCAATCTAGATTGGTTAATTAGTCCAGTTCTCTCACTGTCATCAGATAAGGTCATCATGATTTTTCGATCACCGGGATCGTAAATTTTCAGGCAAGGAAAAAAGAGGACAATCGGAAAAAGATTAAAAGTGGTCATTTTGTCCGGGATTGTTGCCGAAGCAGCTAGAACAAGGAAAATGAGGAGAATAGGGGAGAAAGTCAAATGAGGTAGGGTTTCCCGATTGAAGGTATATATATAGGAAAATTTGAGCATTTATTGCAAGCAGAAAATGAAGCGGACGCCTCGAGAATTGAGGGAAATAAATGCTTTGATTGGACTGAACCCGATAAAAAGGAAGACTGGTGTGGTAAAGATCTGTAGAAGGGAGACCGGTATGAAAGATCGGAAGAGAGCGTGTCAGGAGAGATTGGAAGAGAGGAACCTGGTATGAGAGATCGGAAAAGGATCACGTTGAAAAGACCGGAAAGGAGGGGAGGTCGGAAGACAAAGAGAATAAGACAACTCCTGCCGATTATCGTCATAATCAGAGCCGAGGTAGTTAAAGCGTTGCAGGTGAAATCTCAACCGCACGCCCCAGAATCGCCCACATTACTGACATGTGCCAGAGTACGTCAGGAGAACGCTGTACATCCTAATCTCCACCGTTGATCTTACTTGTAAGGACGAGCTCGAAGCCCTCGGATCGAAGAAGAAAATGACAAGATCAGCACCTTTCACTCCTAGCCCTCGGATCGCTCTTGACAAGAAATTTTGGGCCGTCAGATTAGAAGAAAGAAAAGGACAAATACTCCGGAAGGGATCCCAGTCGTCCGTTCTGATTCTCTTTAATTCCCGAGACCTTAGATCATGTCCTTCAAAATCTTAACCCTCCATCTCCCCCAAAATAGATCCTGACCCTTCATGGGGAGCACCCGGTTCCTATAAATACCTGCATGAAAAACTATTTAGGAGGACGAAAAAAGAGGGCAGTGACTATAGTGGAAGAACTCTGAAACTTAATTCAGTTCGTTACTCTGCTTTTTTTAGTGTTCATAAGAAAAACTTTTGAAACCAGTTTTCTAAAGTGTTTTTTTGCAAAAGGGATTCCTGAATACTGAAACTCTCTATTTTCAGTTCGTTCATTATCCTGTGGTGCTCTCATTTTCAGCTCTTTGTTTTCTTTAGTTCCACTCCCATTGTCCAGGCTCAACCTCATTTAAACTAGGGTATTATTTCGACCCGATTGCATTTTAGCGAAGCATCCTTCGTTTCAAGGCGGACCTTAACCTTCCTGTTACCAACCTGCAGTTCTATTAAGCTTTGTGATTCAATACTTAGTTTAGTAGATTTGGCTCCTTACAGGTGAGTGCTCGTATTGCCATTTTATTAAGTGC
The DNA here is from genome assembly GCF_030052815.1 of Hevea brasiliensis. Taxonomy (NCBI): domain Eukaryota; kingdom Viridiplantae; phylum Streptophyta; class Magnoliopsida; order Malpighiales; family Euphorbiaceae; genus Hevea; species Hevea brasiliensis. The sequence goes on from NC_079496.1 coordinate 81,115,034, forward strand.
TCATTTTCATTTTACGTATTTCCTTTATTCTTTTATGTACGTAGTTTTTTTTTCTAAGTTTAAATTGCGCTAAAGAATACCAAAAGGTTACTCTCGGGTTTACTTCTTTGTTGATCAGTCCATTCTTTTTGTTAATCTTTGTTATTTCTGAATGCAAGTCTTCTAGTCTCGAGTAATGTATAAGGCGTCGGCAAAAATGTAGGTAACCGTATCTTAAGGGTGTCTTTAAAAATAATAAAAGGCCTAAACAATGAGTCGGGAAAATAGTAAGGCCGAATCACTAGAATAATGCAAAAGACAATTGAGTAAGACAACACAAGACAGAGTAAAACCGAACTTTAAGATAGATAAATGGGATAGATCGGGTATCAAAAGGTACTGGTAAGGCGACCACATAGGAAGGTCGGAAAATTCGGCTTGGTATCTCCTGACTAGTTACAGGATACCAATGAGTTAAAAGAAGCCTTATTCCGAGCCCCTGCATCTTTAAATGCCAAAATCCTTAGTTCTAGGATTTCATGACGGGTAACTGTAATCAAGTTTCGAGAGATCGGAAAAGTCCTTATCCGATCCCTATTAAAATAAAAGAGATCGGAGGAGAGTTCTTATCCGGTTCTCACTTAAAAATTTTAATAAATATTTAAAAGGAGATCAGAGGAGAGTTCTTATCCGGTTTCCACTTAAAAATTTTAATAAATATTTAAAAGGAGATCGGAGGAGAGTTCTTATCCGATTCTCAAGCTTAAAAATTTTAATAAATGTTTAAAAAAGGAGATCGGAGGAGAGTTCTTATCCGATTCTCAAGCTTAAAAATTTTAATAAATATTTAAAGGAGATCGGAGGAGAGTTCTTATCCGATTCCCAAATTAAATTTTAACAAATACGTAAGATGATTCCCCCTGAAATAAAATTAATATGCAACAGCAACTCACTAAGGTCGTTTCATTTACTTATGTATCTGGGTAATCCGGATTAGTGAAAAATCAAACATTCCTTTCGGTCAAAAGGATTAACATTTCCATTCAAACCCTCCTAACTATGAAGAATGTGACGTTAAATCTACTTGCCCTCGTTGAGGGACGAGATGGGGTGCCTAACACCTTCCCCACCCGTTTACGGACCCTGAACCTAGAATCTCTGTTTTCGAAGTGGTTTTATTTTCACAAATGGTTTTCTTTAATTTCCCTCAAAATTAAAGTGGCGACTCCTCACTTTTCCCACTTCGGTGAGTGTTCGTCCAGGCGACCGCAAAATCCCTTGCGACAACTAGAAGCTAAAAACCAAGGGAAATAGGACTTTAAGCTAGACCAATCTAGCATACAAAAATTGAGAATTTGACATTTTGCATACAATGATGCTTGAAGCATTTTGGCAATGAATGCGAACTTGTAAAAATGGTAAATTGCACTATATTGGCAGCATATTGAGATATAAATTGTGACATATTGATGCTAGAAACAACTTATCCATATTACCTAAAAAGGTCAACATATGCATTGACTTGTGAATTATATAATAGTTAGTAAACTCCAAAAATTGAAGAATTAAACAATTAATTAATAATGTGCCCTAGTTTGCCTAGTTGACTAGTATAGATAGGTTGGCATGCCAATAGGATTCTGACAGCTGTTCTGTAAATGGCTTTATGCCATACTGTGTTTTTACGGCTTATTATGCCACACAGTGACTTTAATAGCCTACGGCTATACATATCGTGTATTTATTTTTGGCTTACCGCCAGATTGACTATATGGCTTTTTAGCCACACTATTTGCACACCGGGAGACACTTTGTGACCGATGGTGTGACGGCCCGAGGTACTAGGTACCCAGTGCCAGTATATCCGTTTATCCAGTCTGGTCAATATATAGGCTACACGGGCAGTAATTCAAGTACTACTAAATTCAAATAAGTAAATTCAGTCTTCTGACATACAACACTACCAAAATTAGCAGATATTGAAATGTTAGCAAATAAAGGTAGAATCAACAATTGTGAAGAACACCGATGCCATAAATTTATTTACTTTATTTTAGTATATATTTCTTTATATTTGGTACCACTAAGCAAAATTGCTTAGCGCGTTGCTTTTGTAATGCGTAGGTATTGGAGATACAACTGGGGAGCCCAGCAGACCTACGACCAGGTGAGACATCAGATCTGCACAGGAGTCCAGAGTCATCTGCACTGCATTGCATACATGGTAGGACTTAGGATATCTTGTATTTTGTACTTTTGTTGTATATTTGAAATTCAGCCCTGTATTTTGTAATGTTATGAAAGCTCTAAAGTTTGTAATATTTTGTACATATTAAATAACATGGAGATTTTCTGTATATATTTAAATTATTATGGACTGTATTGTGGAACTGTTTAATGACTGTAAAAGTCTATTGACTTTACTGAGAAATAGAGACTGTGAAATATTTGAGATTTTGATATCATCATATTAAACTGTTTTCAACAGGTTTGGAAGGACAGTTTGTCCTAAATATAGACGACATCTTGCCAAATTTTTATTACCAATCTTGAAACACTGATTTTATCAAAGTATGACAATAGTATTAGTATGATATGAATATTACATAAAAGACTTCTTAAAATCAAATTGAGTTCAAGAAATGAAATAATCACAGACTAGGTGTTCCGACACGCCGTGTAGCACGCCTTGCTCGGCTATACTGTAGACGGGTGAGGGGTGTTACATTTAGTGGTATCAGAGCACGGTTTAGGCGTTTCTGGACCTAGATAGATTGTATATCATGCATTGCATTGGAAGTGTTAAGATGACTCTAATGCAGATCTTTTGATTTGTTTTGTTATTTTGATCAGAATATGGACTCCACATCGCAGAGAGCGGTCGATGAGGAAGTGGAAAGTCATGCTCCATCTATGACTGAACCAGGAGACATGAGGGAACCTGCTCCACCAGTACCAAATGCACCAGCTATATTTTAGCAAATGGCTGAGTTCTTTAGACAGATGGCAGGAGTTATGCCACCACCACCACCTCCACATCAAAAATCTCATATGGAGAGAATCAGGAAGTTTGGAGCAGTGGACTTTCTGGGCAAAAGAGAAGATGATTCCGTCACAGCTGAAAACTAGTTGGACAGAACTGGAAGAGTCTTGAAACAACTTCATTGTACTCCAAAGCAGAATTTGGAAGCTGCTGTATCATTACTGCAGGATGATGCATACCAGTGGTGGGATACAGTAACTAGTGAGGTGCCACCAGAACAGATAACTTGGGATTTCTTTCTCACTGAGTTCAGAAAGAAGTATGTGGGTAGTGTATACTTGGAAGAGAAGAGAAGGGAGTTTATTACCCTATGCCAGAGACAGCTGACAGTGGCTGAATATGAAAGAGAATTTGTCAGATTGAGGCGCTATGGGCGGGAATACCAATGCCCATAGAAAAGGGAATACCAGTGGAGGAAAGTGACCAAGACATCCTAGTCACAAATCCGCTAGGCTACAGTGTGGTAGTAAACAAGGTGTATAAGGGCTGTCCATTGAAGATTCAAGGGAAAAAGTTCTTAGCAGTCTTAATCGAACTGCCTTTCCATGAGTTTGATGTGATTTTGGGAATGGACTGGTTATCCCATCATCAGGCAATAGTAGATTGTAAATTAAAGAGAATCTCTCTGAAAACTACTGAGAATGAAGAAATAATAGTAGTGGGTGAAAGGACAGATTTCTTGTCCAATGTCATCTCAGCTACAGTTGCAAGGAGATGGCTAAGAAAAGGGTGTGAAGCCTATCTGTCACACATGGTTGACACTAGGCAAGGTAAACTTGACTTGTCTGACATGCCCACAGTAAGGGATTTCTCTGAGGTATTTCCTGAGGAATTGCCTAGTTTGCCACCACAAAGGGAAGTTGAATTTGCTATTGAGATTATGCTGGGTACAGCTCCCATTTCAATTGCACCTGCTGAATTGAAAGAGTTAAAAATCTAGCTGCAAGAATTACTAGACAAGGGGTTCATGCGCCCCAGTGTGTCACCTTGGGGAGCTCCGATACTATTTGTAAAGAAGAAAGATGCGACACTGAGGTTATATGTTGACTGATGGCAGTTAAACAGAGTAACAGTGAAGAACAAGTATCCATTGCCTAAAATTGACGATCTGTTTGATCAGTTGAAGGGAGCCGGTGCGTTTTCTAAGATTGATCTCATATCAGGGTATCATTAGCTAAGGGTTAAGGATGCAGATGTGCCTAAGACTGCATTTAGAACCCGATATGGGTATTATGAATTCCTGGTGATGCCATTTGGGTTAACAAATGCTCCAGCAGCATTCATGGACCTTATGAACCGTATCTTCCATCCATACTTAGATCGGTTTGTAGTGGTCTTCATTAATGACATCCTGGTGTATTCCAAGGATAAAGCAGAACATGATGAGCATTTGAGAATTGTTCTGCAGACTCTAAAAGAGAAGAAATTGTATGCTAAATTGTCCAAGTGTGAGTTCTGGTTGAATGAGATTGCATTCCTTGGACATTTAGTATCAGCTGAAGGGATTAGAGTGGATCCCAAGAAGATTGAAGCAGTGATGGAATGGAAGCCTCCCAGAAATACAACTGCGATCAGAAGTTTCTTGGGGTTAGCTGGATATTATAGAAGATTTGTAAAGGGATTTTCCCTGATAGCTGCTCCAATGACCAAATTACTACACAAGAATATGAAATTTGACTGGAATGACAAGTGTCAAGCCAGTTTTGAGAGGCTGAAGGCTATGTTGACAGAGGCACCAGTGTTAACACAGCCAATGTTTGGAAAAGACTTTGTAGTCTACAGTGATGCCTCACACAATGGGTTAGGGTGTGTACTGATGCAAGAAGGGAAAGTGGTCGCATATGCTTCCAGGCAGTTAAGGCCACATGAAAAGAATTACCCTACTCATGATTTAGAGTTAGCAGCAATTATCTTCGCATTGAAGATATGGAGGCATTACTTGTATAGAGAAAAATGCTACATATACACAGACCATAAGAGTCTGAAGTATCTGCCAACCCAGAAGGAACTTAATTTGAGACAGAGGTGATGGATTGAATTCCTGAAAGATTATGATTGTATAATTGACTATCACCCTGGGCAGGCAAATTTAGTCGCTAATGCTTTAAGCAGAAAATCTATTGTAGCATTGAGATCTCTGAATGCCCAACTATCCTTAACTCATGATGGAGTTATTTTGGCTGAGTTGCAAGTGAAGCCGAATCTGTTACAACAGATACAGGATGGGCAAAAGACAGATGGGAAATTAATGGCTGTTATGGGCAAAATCACTGAAGGGAAGAAACTGAATATGAAGTGAAAGAAAATGGGTGCCTGTACTATAAAGAAATAGTGTGTGTTCCAGATGATAAAGAATTGAAAACTAGTATTCTGAAAGAAGCACATAACAGTGTGTATGCTATGCACCCAGGAAGCACAAAAATGTACCATGACCTGAAACTCCGATACTCGTGGCCAGGTATAAAGAAGGACATAGTTAACTATGTAACTAGATGCTTGACATGTCAGCAAGTCAAAGCAAAACATCAAGTTCCATCAGGTTTGTTACAGCCCATAAACATACCTGAATGGAAATGGGACCGAGTCACTATGGACTTTGTCAGTGGTCTACCTCTCACTCAGAAGAAGCATGATGCAGTATGGGTGATTGTGGATAGGTTAACCAAATCAGCACATTTTCTGCCAGTTAGAACTGACTACTCACTGGAAAAGCTAGCAGAATTGTACATCAGTGAGATAGTTAGACTACATGGAATTCCACTTTCCATTATATCTGATAGAGACCCGAGGTTTACATCTATATTTTGGAAGAAATTACAAGAATCCTTGGGCACATAACTCCATTTTAGTACGGCTTTTCATCCTCAGAAGGATGGACAGTCAGAAAGAATAATCCAGGTAAATTTTGAAACTCATTGAGTTATTGTAAACAATAATTGAATTGATAATGATAATAATAACCGAACATATATGATAGGTCCTCGAGGATATGCTGAGAAGTTGTGTTATTGAGTTTGAAGGAAGTTGGGACAGATACCTTCCACTAGCAGAATTTGCATATAATAATAGCTATCAAGCTAGCATACAAATGGCACCCTATAAAGCACTGTATGGGAGAAAATGCAGAACACCTGTATGTTGGACTGAATTGGGTGAAGATAAGCTAGTGGGGCCAGACTTGATAAAACAGACAGAGGAAAAGGTGAAACTGATAAAGGCCAATTTGAAAGTTGCCTCAGACCGACAGAAATCTTATGCTGACTTGAAAAGAAAAGACATTGAATATGAAGTTGGCGAGAAGGTATTTCTCAAAGTATCACTGTGGAAGAAAGTGTTGAGATTCGGGAAAAAGGAAAAATTAAGCCCTAGGTTCATTGGCCCATATGAAGTGATAGAACGTGTGGGACCAGTAGCCTACAGATTAGCCTTACCACCTGAGCTGGACAAGATACATAATGTGTTCCATGTCTCGATGCTCAGAAGATACAGATCAGATCCTTCACATGTCATCTCAGCAGAAGAAATTGTAGTACACGTATTCTGTACGTTCTATTACTCCAGTAGTCAAATAACAGTCCAGGCAAGCCAGGATGTCTAGAACTACACTTCGGTGATAGTGAACAAACATATAATGATGAAATAAATAAAAAGAAAATACAAGAATAATCAAACAAAAATGAAAGAGAGAAAATGATGCTAAGTTAAACGAGCGGGCACTTCAATGATGGGTGATTGACTTTGGGAAGGCGTTGCCGATTCAGGCCATGAGGAACCCTCTGAATTTAATTTTGAGACATAAATAAATGTTTATTGAAATGTAATTGACACTAGAAATATCAAAAAAAAAATTAATAGATTAGTACAAAGAAAAATGAAAAATTGAGAAACAGACAAAAATCGGTGTTACCGAAAAATCGGGAATGTAACCCGAAGTGGGTATTTTGGTCATTTGACACATAGTGTTGCCTTTTGACCTCAATTTCCATTAAAAATAAATGATATTACACTTTATAAATGTCATGAAAAATTAAATTGTGATACATTATGTAAATTGTGAAAGAAAGGAGGTAAATGTGTAAATAAAGGAAACTTGGTATAATTAAACATTAAACCATTTATTAGTGCTCCACTAACTATAATATAAAGTACATAAAATAAACATTAGTGGGCAGAAATGGGTCATCTTCAACCTTGAGAAAAAGCTTGCCGAATTGCTCCTCCCAAAAACCTCCATGGCCACCATGCATGTAGCTTTCTCTCTCCATCATCAAGCCCTCATTTTCACTTGCTTCCTTCATTAAAGCTTGCCTATTCACCTTGGGGAAGATATTGGCAACAAGAAAAACCAGATTTGGTGAAGTTTTGATAAGCTCCAAAAGTTGTAAGTGTCCAAAATCTCTCCCTTGCTTTAGTAAACCTTGTGTTTAGGTTGAGGTGAGTATTTTGGTGAAGAGAAATGAAAGAAATAGTGAGAAATGGACTTGTCCATTTTTGGTAGCCATGAACCCTTGTTGAGCTTGAGTTATTTTTACTTCTAATAAATGAAAATGAAGGTTGATTAATTCAAATGAAAATTGTAGTAAGTTTGTATTTAAGTATGTGCATGTAGTGTTTAGATTAAAGGTGTGAAATGGAACCTTGATGCCTTGAGCAAACTGCCATATTTGGCAGCCCCTAATAGCATGAATTTGTGTGTGAACATGTGGTTATTAATGATATATGTTAATGTTAAATTGTTGGCAGCAAGTGTGAGTGATATTGAAGTATGAATATGTTGGAGTATAAGTGTAATATTAGCATTTAAGTATGTTGAATTTTGGTGGAAGTGAATGTTGAACTTAATGATGAATTGTGTGCATTAAGCACTTGAACATTTTTCCCAGAATTGTTGCTGAAATTGTGTACAATATATATATGGAAGCGTTGTTGATTGAATATTGTAGTAATGAGGAGGAGAAGGAACATTAAATTGGGAGTGTATGAGCTTTGTGCAGGTTGTGTATTGAAGGCAGCACTTAAATTAGGCCATAAGTACCAAACTGTGAACCCAATTGGTATGAGGCCAATTGGGGGTGAAACTAGACACCAAATAGGCCAACTTTCATGTAGAAAGGTAGCCAAAATTCTACCTAGAAACTGACCTTAAAAATAACCAAATCCGGATTAGCAACCTTGCAACCCAGATTTTTGACCATATGAATAGTAGTCCTTTGGATGACCATAACACACTCCAAACAGGTCCAATTGACCTGAAATTTTTACCATGGTTAGTTTAGACATAGATCTACAATTCTTATGAAGACACCCAAGCCCAGAAATGGCCAGAACTAAGTCAAATGGATTGCACAAGTTCGGGTACAAAAAGTACCGAACCAAAACTGACCTAAAATTGACCAAATTTTGCACTAAAGGTGCAATCTGTCCAGCTTTAGTAAATTGACCATATCTTGGTCTATACAACTCAGAATGACCTGAAATTTTGCCCTACGTGCAATAAGACATAGAGCTACAATTTTGCTTCTTTGACCAGAAGCTAAAAACTAAGGTAAATAAGACTTTAAGGTAGACCAATCTAGCATATAAAAATTGAGAATTTGACATTTTGCATACAATGATGCTTGAAGCATTTTGGCAATGAATGCCAACTTGTAAAAATGGTAAATTGCACTATATTGGCAGCATATTGAGATATAAATTGTGACATATTGATGCTAGAAACAACTTATCCATATTACCTAAAAGGGTCAACATATGCATTGACTTGTGAATTATATAATAATTAGTAAACTCCAAAAATTGAAGAATTAAACAATTAATTAATAATGTGCCCTAGTTTGCCTAGTTGACTAGTATGGATAGGTTGGCATGCCAATAGGATTTTGACAGCTGTTCTGTAAATGGCTTTATGCCATACTGTGTTTTTACGGCTTATTATGCTGCACTGTGACTTTAATAGCCTACGGCTATACATATTGTGTATTTATTTTTGGCTTATCGCTAGATTGACTATATGGCTTTTTAGCCACGCTATTTGCACACCGGGAGACACTTTGTGACCGATGGTGTGACGGCCCAAGGTACTAGGTATCCAGTGCCAGTATATCCGTTTATCCAGTCTGGTCAATATATAGGCTACACGGGCAGTAATTCAAGTACTACTAAATTCAAATAAGTAAATTCAGTCTTCTGACATACAACACTACCAAAATTAGCAGATATTGAAATGTTAGCAAATAAAGGTAGAATCAACAATTGTGAAGAACATCGATGCCATAAATTTATTTACATCATTTTAGTGTATATTTCTTTATATTTGGCACCACTAAGCAAAATTGCTTAGCGAGTTGCTTTTGTAACGCGTAGGTATTGGAGATACAGCTGGGGAGCCCAGCAGACCTTCGACCAGGTGAGACATCAGATCTGCACAGGAGTCCAGAGTCATCTGCACTGCATTGCATACATGGTAGGACTTAGGATATCTTGTATTTTGTACTTTTGTTGTATATTTGAAATTCAGCCCTGTATTTTGTAATGTTATGAAAGCTCTAAAGTTTATAATATTTTGTACATATTAAATAACATGGAGATTTTCTATATATATTTAAATTATTATGGACTGTATTATGGAACTGTTTAATGACTGTAAAAGTCTATTGACTTTACTTAGAAATAGAGACTGAAATATTTGAGATTTTGATATCATCATATTAAACTGTTTTCAACAGGTTTAGAAGGACAGTTTGTCCTAAATATAGACGGCATCTTGCCAAATTTTTATTACTAATCTTGAAACACTGATTTTATCAAAGTATGACAATAGTATCAGTATGATATGAATATTACATAAAAAACTTCTTAAAATCAAATTGAGTTCAAGAAATGAAATAATCACAGACTAGGTGTTTCGGTACGCCGTGTAACCCACCTTGCTCGGCTATACTATAGACGGGTGAGGGGTGTTACAATGGGTGAGTGGAGCACTAAGCTTAATTTAATATTAGTTTAACCTTAACTTTCCTTATTCCCACATTTAACTCCCCATTTTTGCTATTTACATTAGGTACCACTAATTTAATTTTTCATTATATTTTTCAAGTGTAATATCATGTATATTTAATGGAAATTTAGGTCAAAAGACAACTCGAGGTGTCAAATGACCACAATACCCCTGTTCGGGTTGCATTCCCGATTTTTCGATAACACTAGGTTTTGTCCGTTTTTCGATTTCTCACTTTTCCTTGTACTAATTAATTAATTAATTTTTCTTTGATATTTCTAATGGTATTTATACTTCAATAGGTGTCTATTTAAGTCCTAAAAATATTTTTTAGAGTTCCCTGTGGTCCAGGGCTAGTCAACGGTCCACGCCGCGACTTCCCAGTGCGATCACCCATCGCTAGGGTTCTCGGCTCGCTTAACTTGGTTACATTTCTTTGCTATTATTTTTCCTTTGTTTTTCTTGTATTTTCTTTTCTTGTATTTCATTATTTTATGTCTCCTCACTCATATCTAAGTGTAGTTCTAGGCATCCTAGCTGTCTGAACAACACTGGTCACTGGAACAGTAGAACGCACTACCGAACTTAGGGGCGTTGCACAACACATGCCCATATACCCATACACAGTACAAGTATGAAAGCAGTATCAAACTCAAACTACCTATATATAAGATAACTGTGCTATCTTACATTTAAAGATTATATGCACTGATATAATTTATGATAATGCATTGACAAGAGTAAACTCCATGTGCTTGTCATAAGTGTCACTGGTTCAGCCTACTTATCATTTATAAGTGCCTATCATGTTTGTCATATGGTATGAGACTCACCATTCCATCTTATTTCTATCTCAATAAATAACTTAGGAACAAACATGAATGCAATCTTTCTGGATAAATCATGTCCTTATTATGAAGTATCCTCGATTGTGAACCTATTTATGATACTTTATACTAGAAATATTGTCACTCATATTCTTAACAACTTAAGAATAGAATTTCTAATAAAATATCAATGGACCTTTTCTATTACACATAAATATCTTATGTAAACAGAAAAGTGGAAATGTCTTTTATTAATAAAAACATGTACAAGATACATACTAAATGATATGCTCTAGGGCATACTACTAACAATCTCCCACTAGCACTAGAGCCATTCATTACAATATCTTAGACCCATCTTCTTAAGATGTCTGTCTAGCTGAGTCTGTGACATAGGCTTAGTGAATGGATCAGCTGGATTTTCAGCTGATGCTATTTTCTGCATGGCTACATCGCCTCGCCCAACTATTTCTCTGATAATATGGTAGCGCCTTTCTATGTGTTTGGATTTTTGGTAAGACCTTGGTTCCTTAGCCTGTATGACTGCTCCATTGTTGTCACAGTGTAGTGGAACTGTTGAATCAATGGAAGGAACTACTGCAAGTTCTTTCACGAACTTCTTTATCCAAATAGTTTCCTTTCCAGCATCTGATGCAGTAATATACTCAGCCTCTGTAGTGTTAGTAGTATGCCCTAGAGCATATCATTTAGTATGTATCTTGTACATATTTTTATTAATAAAAGGCATTTCCACTTTTCCATTTACACAATATATTTATGTGTAATAGAAAAGGTCCATTGATATTTTGTTAGAAATATTATTCTTAAGTTGTTAAGAATATGAGTGACAATATTTCTAGCACAAAGTATCATAAATAGGTTCACAATCGAGGATACTTCATAATAAGGAAATGACTTATCCAGAAAGATTGTATTCATGTTTGTTCCCAAGTTATTTATATGAGATATAAATAAGATGGATTGGTGAGTCTTATGCCATATAACGAACATGATATGCACTTATAAATGATAAGTAGGCCGAATCAGTGACACTTATGACAAGCACATGGAGTTTACTCTTGTCAATGTTTTGTCATAAATCATATTAGTGCATATAATCTTTAGACCTGAGATAGCACAGTTATCTTGTATATAGGTAGTTTGAGTTTGATACTGCTTTCATACTTGTACTGTGTATGGGTATATGGGCATGTGTTGGCTCCTACTAGTTATATATGGAGGTAAGTGTTGATCAAGATGGAATCTGTTCCTCTAAGTAAATAGAGATAAAATCCTATGCTCATTTAATTGTTCTTGATGTTTCAAGTTCCTGGCCAGGACAGATAGATTTATTCAGAAAAGAGTTTCTGATGAGAAAATCTTTTTAATCAAGAATTGGAATTAAAAGAGAACATAATATTCATAGCAAATGGAGTTTGACAAAAACCATGACTCCAGCTTGAGTTGGGATTTTGTAACAGAGAGATTCTAGTGCATGGTAACATATGATTTTAGGTTCATTTAAGGTAAACCTTATTACTAATTGGGTGGCCATGGCATGCTATGCTAGGTGTTAACCATGGTCTATGAGGTTCATAAAATGATTTAGAGAAATCATTTATGGTAAGAAAGAGTTTTGATGATATTTAGAGTTGATATCATGTCTCATTGCCAATTAGTGATGAGCCTAGTAAGTCACACACATACACAAGTTATCACCTATTTAAATATGATTTAATTAATTAATTAAAGAGTTTAATTGATTAATTAAATAGGTTTGGTTTGCAATTAAATTGCAAAGTCCCTAGCATGACTTGAAACCAAATCTAGATTATTGGATGTGTAGTATAAATTAAATTTATATTTAAAGTGTTTAAATATGAATTTAATTGATGAGAAATTAATTAATAGAGATTAATTAATTAATTTATATTTGATATAAATTAATTAGAAGAAGAAAATAATTATTTTGGGTTAAGAACTCAAAATTAAGACACAGGGGCATTTTGGTCATTTCACAGCGTGACACGTGGCACCATGAGATGGTGACACATGGCATAACACATAAGCTTGCCAAATGTTTTTTTAATCATGTAAGATGATTAAAATCAAGATTAAATATAGGTTTGACACTTGGCACAATGTTATTGGGTCACTTAAACCTAGAGCTAATCAAAGGGTGACATGTGGCAAGGGTTTAATGTGTTAACCTAGCTATTTAAGTGTGGTTATGAAAAGAAAAAAGAACCAGCAGCCACTCCTCTCCTTTGTCACGCCACTTTGAGGGTTTTCATCTCTTCTTCTTCATCTCTTATCAATTCAAAGAGATTAGCCATCAATCTCTTGAATTAAGAACGCTAGAAATTGTTTCTAGTGTCCTGTTTGCATCTCTAATCTCTTAAAAGGCAGAACTTGAATTTCTAATTAATTGAAAAGGCTTTAGAAGCTGTTCAAGGGTTTCCATAGGTGTTCTTGGTGTGGACAAGCTAGAGGGACAACGTCTGGTATCCTAAAGACAAATCTCAAAGGCGCAGACATGCTGCAGTGCATCAAGAGGTTAGTGTAATCGTTCTTGATTTAATCTAGGGTTCTAAAATTAATCTGATTAATTTTAAAATCTTAAATGGCAAATACAGATCCAAAAACATATTAAAATAGTTTTAATATGTTGTTTATCATTGAAATTAAATAGATAAAAATAAATCTTGCATGATACATGTGACCCTAGGTGAAAATTTTTGAATTCAATGGTATAAACTTGTGTTTTTCACGCTTCCGTTCCTTCAATTGGTATCAGAGCCACTATATTTGCCATTTAGATTGTTGATTATATGATTTAATGGTGTGTTTGATCATGAGATCAAGAGTTCATTGCTGGTTGCAAAGCAAGTTGGCGGCATACTTGAAAAAACACCATCAATGGTGCGCATGGTTTGGCTTCCATTGGTGGTTTAAGGTTTAGCTTTTAATTCTGCAATTGTTGTATGATCTAAGGCCTATTCTTTGACTAATTAAAGTGTTTAATTAGTAGTTTTTATCACACAATTAAATTATGATTCAAATCAGAATTTTAAAAATTGTTTGAATGTGATTCAAATCTGAATTTTAAAAGTTGTTTGAATGTGATTCAAATCTGAATTTTTAAAGTTGTTTGAATCATATTTAAATCTGATTTTTTAAAATTGATTGAATAAAATTCAGATCTGATTTTTTAAAAAATGTTTGAATGTGATTCAAATCTGATTTTTTAAAAAATGTTTGAATGTGATTCAAATCTGAATTTTTAAAGTTGTTTGAATGTGATTCAAATCTGAATTTTTAAATTTGTTTGAATGAGATTCAAATCTGAATTTTTAAATTTATTTGAATCATATTCAAATCTGGATTTTTAAGTTGAATATGAGATATTCAATTTAATTTAAGTATGTATGTTTTATTTAATTGTTAAATAGTGATATGCATGATGGATGATCATGAACTATAAAAGACCAATGTGATTGGATTTATTTATTTTATGTTTATTTGCGATTATAAATTAATTAATTTATTTTAATTTATTTTGGGCATGTATTATTAAGTTTGTAATAATTTTTGGGTTGTAATTTCATTTATTTAAGTTCTTGTAAATTCGCCTTCGTATGCCAAGGATTACTATGTAATATTGGATTGCAAGAAGTTCAAGGAGGTCAAGAGCATTGGTGGGACCAGTGGGAGGAATTCAAGATCAAGTGTTGATTATGTACTCCTTCAGCAACTCTTGAAAAATGAATGAATGAAATGTACCTAGGAATGCCCTGATTCAATTCTTGGTGGCTCAGAATTGAATCCCTTAGAAAGTCCATGATCATACCATATTTACTGCTTATCCATGAATGCATGAGATGTATGGGAATGTATGCAATTATATGATATATGCATGCTAAATGGATAATATGCAAAGTGAGACCTTAATAGTAATTAGAATGACCATAAAATCTTCCAAACAAATGATTAAGTTGGAAATGCTATAATTAAAGTAATTATAACATAGGCCCTCCATTGGGGCAATTATTTTAAGAAATTTTAAATAGTTGTATGAGATGCAATTAATTTAAGAGATTTTCTTAAGAATAATTGTTAAGCATGAGATGTTGTAAATATGTAAATGGTTTAGTGGCCAATATTGGATGTATCTGAGGACATTAAAATTATTTGCATAATTACTGGCTCAATGGGATCAACTTAACTAATGCAAGATAAGTCAATAATGGATGTACCTGAGAT
Source organism: Hevea brasiliensis (assembly GCF_030052815.1). Lineage (NCBI taxonomy): Eukaryota > Viridiplantae > Streptophyta > Magnoliopsida > Malpighiales > Euphorbiaceae > Hevea > Hevea brasiliensis. The sequence goes on from NC_079496.1 coordinate 81,130,143, forward strand.
TTTGAGCATTAGGGGCTAGGTAAAGGATTGAACCTCACATGAGATGTGATGGGCAAGGAGTTGCTCACTTATAGTTTATTGTAATTCCAATAATGGATGTACCTGAGGATGATAAATAGAATTATAAGAATTCAATCACCCACTAGAAATCCATCCAACTAGGATTTCCATTTTCTACTTTGGAAGTGTAGGATTCGCTAAGTTAGTGGGAGGACCAATTTGATTAAAAGACCATAATCATTTTGGTTAATTACATGATACATTTACTAATTAATCTGGTTATTTTCTGCAGTTAATTTTCTGATAAAAATGAGCACAAAACAACCACCACCATCCAATATCCTTGCAAGCATACTTGATCACAATAGGTTGACAGGACCTAACTTGTCTTATTGGCTAAGAAATTTGAAACTTGTCCTGAACCTTGAACATATAGGATATATTCTAGATTCAAATGTTCCTGGTCCCTTACCTCCAGAGGGCACACAAGAGGAACATGAAACTTTGGACAAGTGGAAGGAGCATGATATGAAAGCTAAGTGTTACATGCTTGCTTCCATGAGTATTGAGTTACAAAAGCAACATGAGAACATGCAGAGTGCGAGTGAGATCCTCCTTCACCTACAAGAGTTGTATGGTGAGCACAGCAGGAATGCTAGGTATGAGATATCTAGACAGCTATTCCGTATGAGGATGTCTGAGGGACAGAATGTTGGGGATCATGTCCACAAGATGATTCGGCTGATTGAGGAGTTGGAACATCTTGACTTCAATATGGATTTCCAACTATGGACGGATTTGATCCTTCAGTCCCTTCCTGAGTCTTTTGGGAATTTTGTGACAAATTTCCATATGACTAAACAGGAATGCACCTTAGCTGGTTTACTCAACATGTTGGTTATTGCCCAAAAGAATATGCCAGGTAATAAAGGAAAAGAGGTAGCTTTGATTGCATCTTCTTCTGCTGGAAAGTCCAACAAGAAGAAGGGCAATAAGAAAAAGAAACCTCAGATTCCTGGTCCTTCCAAGAAAATAGCTAAACAGAAAAGGAAGACTAAAGCTGATGGAGGCAAAGGAAAGTGTTTCCATTGCCAATAGGAAAGTGTTTCCATTGCCAGTAAGAAAGTGTTTCTACTGGCCAGAGTATAGCAATCTAAATGAATACAATGCCATAGTGAAAACCAACTCAAGTTCAAAATATATTTGGCACTTAAGGTTATGTCATGTTGCAGAAGCTAGGATTGCAAAATTGGAGAAAATGGGGATTCTATCCTCATTGGGCTCTGAGCCTACTCCAACTTGTGAATCTTGCCTTCAGGGCAAAATGACTAGATCACCCTTTGTTGGACAAGGGCTAAGAGCTGAAAATATTTTGGAGCTAATACATAGTGATGTATGTGGTCCATTTAAAGAAATGGCCAGAAGGGGTTTTCATTATTTTATTACCTTTACTGATGATAAATCAAGGTTTGGGTATTTGTATTTGATGAAATACAAACATGAATCTTTTGAAAGGTTCAAAGAATTTAAATCTGAAGTAGAAAATCAAACAAGAAAGAATATTAAAGCTGTTCGATCAGATCGTGGAGGTGAATATTTGAGTACTGAATTTGATGAATACTTGAGAGAGCATGGCATTGTTTTTCAACTGACTCCTCCGGGAACGCCACAGCTGAATGGTGTATCTGAAAGGAGAAATCGTACCCTATTGGATATGGTACGTAGTATGATGAGCTATACTGATATGCCAATCTTCTTTTGGGGATTTGCATTAGAATCAGCTTTGTATATTCTGAATAGGATTCCATCAAAATCAGTTCCTTCCACACCTTATGAGATATGGCATGGAAGAAAACCAAGTCTTAAGCATGTTAATATTTGGGTTGTCCAGCTTATATCAAAAAGCTGAACACTGATAAATTGGAGACCAGATCAGAAAAGGTCGATTTGTTGGATATCCAAAAGATAGTTTTGGATATTATTTTTATTTGCCTGCTTCACAAAAGGTTGTGATAAGTAGAGATGCCACATTTCTTGAACAATAGTTTGTTCAAGAAGGAGGCAAAGGAAGGCAAATAGAGTTAGAATTGGAGAATTCTGACCAACCAATGCATCGATGGATATAGATCCATCTAGTCAACCAATACCCGTTGATGAAACATCTACACTGTTCCTCGTAGAATGTGTGGTATCTCACCCACCAGTGAGATATGGTTTTCTTCATGAAGAAGAATAAGAGTTGTCTACTCATGAAGAAGTAGATCATGGAGATGATCCACTTACCTATGAAGAAGCTATATCAGATATAGACTCTTCAAAATGGATTGATGCTATGAAATCCGAGATTGATTCCATGTATAAGAATCAAGTTTGGGATCTTGTTGACCCACCTGAAGGTATTGTACCTATAGGGAACAAATGGGTTTTCAAGAAGAAAATTGGTTCTGATGGAAAGGTAGAGACCTATAAGGCAAGGCTAGTAGCGAAAGGGTTTCGCCAAAGGCAAGGAATCGACTATGAGGAGACTTTCTCGCCTGTTGCCATGCTTAAATCAATTAGGATTTTATTAGCAATAGCTGCATACTCTGATTATGAGATTTGGCAGATGAATGTCAAAACAGCTTTTCTCAATGGATCCATTGAAGAAAACATTTTCATGGAACAACCTAGGGGATTTGAATCCCAAGATGGTTCCAAGGTATGCAAGCTAAAGCGATCCATTTATGGGTTGAAACAAGCTTCGAGGAGTTGGAATATCCATTTTGATGAAGCCATTAAATCCTTTGGTTTTATCAAAAAAATGAGGATGAGCCATGTGTATATAAGAAGGTTAGTGATAGTGCTATCACTTTCCTTGTCTTATATGTGGATGACATACTACTGATGGGTAATGACACAGGTATGTTGACGACTATAAAGGTATGGTTGTCAAATACATTCTCCATGATAGACTTAGGGGAGGCAACCTATATTCTTGGAATTCGCATCTATAGAGATAGAGCGAAAAGAATAATTGGTTTATCCTAAAGTCTATACTTGGAAAAAGGTGTTAAAGAGGTTTAACATGCTTGATTCCAAGAGAGGATTGTTACCAGTGAGACATGGTATCCATCTTTCTAAAAAGATGTCTCCAAAGACACCTGAAGAAAGAGATAAGATGGCCAGGATTCCATATGCTTCGGCTATTGGAAGTTTAATGTATGCAATGTTGTGTACTAGGCCGGATATCGCATATGCTGTTAGTTTGACTAGCAGGTATCAATCCAATCCAGGTTTGGAACACTGGATAGCTGTCAAGAATATTCTTAAGTACTTGAGAAGAACTAAGGATTTATTCTTGATTTATGAAGGTGGAGACTTGAAATTGGATGGTTATACTGATTCTGATTTCCAATCAGATATCGATAATAGAAAGTCTACCTCTGGATATGTGTTCATTTGTAATGGAGGTGCAGTCAGTTGGAAGAGTTCCAAACAGAGCACGACTGCAGATTCCACTACAGAGGATGAGTATATTGCTGCATCAGATGCTGCAAAGGAAGCTGTTTGGATAAAGAAATTCGTGACAGAACTTACAGTAGTTCCTTCCATTGAGTCAGCAGTTCCACTACACTGTGACAACAATGGAGCAGTCATACAGACTAAGGAACCAAGGTCTCACCAAAATCCAAACACATAGAAAGGCGCTACCACATTATCAGAGATATAGTTGGGCGAGGCGATATAGCCATGCAGAAAATAGCATCAGCTGAAAATCCAGCTGGTCCATTCACTAAGCCTATGTCACAGACTCAGTTAGACCGACATCTTGAGAAGATAGGTCTAAGATATTGTAATGAATGGCTCTAGTGCTAGTGGGAGATTGTTAGTAGTATGCCCTAGAGCATATCATTTAGTATGTATCTTATACATATTTTTATTAATAAAAGGCATTTCCACTTTTCCATTTACATAATATATTTATGTGTAATAGAAAAGGTCCATTGATATTTTGTTAGAAATATTATTCTTAAGTTGTTAAGAATATGAGTGACAATATTTCTAGCACAAAGTATCATAAATAGGTTCACAATCGAGGATACATCATGTAACAACCCTAAGTTCGGTAGTGCGTTCTGCTGTTCCGGTGACCAGTGCTGTCCGGACAGCTAAGATGCCTAGAACCACACTTTAATATGAGTGAGGAGACATAAAATAATGAAATACAAGAAAAGAAAATACAAGAAAAACAAAGGAAAAATCATAGCAAAGAAATGTAACCAAGTTAAGCGTAGAAAAACCTAGCGATGGTGATCGCATCGGAAGTCACGGCGTGGACCGTTGATCGCCTCGGATCATGGGGAACCACGAAAACATTTTTAAGACTTAAATAGAACATTATTGAAGAATAAATATCATTAGAAAGATCAAAGAAAAATTAAATAATTAGTACAAAGAAAAGTGAGAAATTGAAAAACAGACAAAACCCGGTAATACCGAAAAATCGGGAATGCCACCTGAACAGGGGCATTATGGTCATTTGACATCCTGAAGTGTCTTTTGACCTAAATGTCCATTAAAAATAAATAATATTACACTTAGAAAATGAAATGAAAAATTAATTTGGTGGTACCTAAAGTAAATAGCTAAAATCATGGGTTAATGTGGGATTAAGTGAAAGTTTAACTTATAATATGATTTAATTTTTTAGTGGACCACTAAGGGAATTAATTAAACACATAGTGGGACATGTGTACACTTAATATGCAGCTGAAACTCCATCTTCTCCACATGAATTCAACATTGCCGTGAATGAAGGTGAGAGGAAACTCCATAGCCATTTTTCATGCAAGCTTTCTTAACTCTCCATTTTCAACTCCAACCTCTTAGGTTTCTTCATTAAACTTTGTCTACACATCACAAGGAAGATATTGATACCAAATTTGAGAAATTTGGTGAAGGTTTAGCAAGTTACAATCAAAGGTAAGTTTACATTTTTTGAGAATTCCTTTGTTAAGTTTTGTGTGCATGTTATGGGTGTTGGTTTGGTGAAAGAAAATTTTGAGTTTGAAGAGTTATTGTTGTTTTCATTTTGGACAGCCATGAGTCACGTTTTTGATGAGATAATTGTGCATATAATTGATGAGAAATAATGTTGATCATGGTGATTTAGTAACCTAGTGAATTATTTCATGTTTATATGGTGATTTATGCACTTGGATGGGAATTGGTAAATTGGACGGGACTTTGATGTTGAAGAAAGTTTGCGGCAGCTTGGGAACACTTGAGTAATTGTATGTGTTGAAGGAAGTGTGGGCAGAATATTGACCTAGAAGGATTGATGATATGTATGTAGATTGATATTGAAAAGTGTATGTAAGATTTGTAATGGTTAGGTGTGTATGTAATGGTACTTAGAAATTGTAAATGTGAATTATACTTGGTGTGTTTATGGTAATGGTAATCTGCCCAAAATAATGTTAATGTAAAGTAGAAAATGCTTCTGGTAATGTACCAAAACAGATTGGTAGGGTATGGAAGTAAACTTTGCAAGGTAATGTGTGTTTGAATTGGGGTTTGAAAGACATAAAGAGGGCAGTGTACATTTTAGCCAATAAGTTTAAATGTGTAACCTCAATTGGTATGAGACCATTTGGAGGTGAAACTAGGCACAAAATATGCCAACTTTCATTGAGAAAACATACCAAAATTCTGCTTGCAAGGTGACCTAAGAAAATGACCAATTCTGATTAGGTGCAATTAGGACCTGAAAAATGACCAATTGGGCAGCAGTGAGTGTTTAGGCCATAACTCACTCAAAACAGGTCCAATTGACCTGAAATTTTAACCATGAATAGTTAAGACCCATACCTACAAGTCTTATGAAGACACCAAAGCCCAGAAATGACCATAAGCAAGTCAAACAACTTGCACAAGTTCGGGTCCAAAAACTGGCCGAACCAGAGTTGACCAAATTGACCTAAAATTGACCTAAAATGGTACCATTTGACCAGCAATAGTATAATGACCATAACTTGGTCTACTTAACTCGGATTGACCTGAAATTTTGCCCCGCGTGCAATAAGACCTAGATCTACAAGTTTGTAGTTTCGACCAAGACTCGAAAACCGAGGGAACTAGATCGTCTGGCTAGGTCAAACCAGTATCCCGGAATCCGACAAATTGCAATAAAATGCAAGGAAACGCAGTATACATAGAAACGAGTTTGGTAAAACGTACCAAACCTAAAACCCTATCGAATGAGACATATTAACGACACTAAAACCTAATTTACATAAAACGCAACGAGGGTCGGTATATTAGGTGATTAAGTGAATAATTGAGTTCAGTGCATTATTTACCAAACACCATCGATAGAGACAGTTTAATTTAGTACTGAAACACTTCAAATTGTGTTTCTCAGTTAACAAGGACTCAGCAAAAGGGAAGGAAACACTGAGTCCAGACCAGGGGGACAGTCATCAGAGGTTTGTGCACAACGGCTATTTCTTTTGAAATTTTCAATTGAAATAAATATTGACTATTTGTATATTATTGTTTTAAATTGTGTTTGTGCACAACGGCTATTTCTTTTGAAATTTTCAATTGAAATAAATATTGACTATTTGTATATTATTGTTTTAAATTGTGTTTGTGCACAACGGCTATTTCTTTTGAATTTTTCAATTGAAATAAATTATGACTATTTGTATATTATTGTTTTAAATTGTGGAAATGTGTTTGGTGGACACTTATTGATTGAAAAACATTGTGAATGGTTTGAAACTGTGAAAAATTGTTTGAATGATATTGATGGATACTTATTGATTGAAAAGCCATCAGAAATGGTTTTGTGGAAATTGAAGTGAATTACGAATTGTGTTGCCATTTTGTGAATGAAATTATAACTTTGGAAATTTATTGGATTCTTACGGATCATTTGAATAAAATGTTTGGAATTGTTTTGACTCACAATTGGCATGACACTGATACTATGTTCCTCCTCCATTAATGGGGTGAGTGTGATTATTCCTCCCTCTTCGACTTATCAGTCTGGGGTGAGTATAATTATGTTCCTCCCTCTTTGACTTCCCAGTCTGAGGTGAGTATGGATGAGTACTCATTATATAGCTAGCTTCCTCCCTCATTGATTTCGATTATTGGGGTGAGTATGTCTTGTCATGGTGTACAACACGGCATATATGGAAAAATTTGTGTCATGACCTAAATTGTGTTATTGATTGGCAACATTGTATTGTTCAATTATTTGATCGAATGGTGTTATTGATTTGCAAAACGATATTATTCAGTTATTTGATCAATTGTGTTATTGATTTGCAAAACGATATTATTCAGTTATTTGATCAATTGTGTTATTGATTTGCAAAACGATATTATTCAGTTATTTTATCAATTGTGTTATTGATTTGCAAAACGATATTATTCAGTTATTTTATTGAATTGTGTTATTGATTTGCAAAAAGATATTATTCAGTTATTTGATCGAATTGTGTTATTGATTTGCAAAAGGTATTATTCATTATTTGATCAAATTGCGCATGAATTGGCAATACGGTATTCTTAAACTATTTGACTAAATTGTGTTATTATGAATTTTGATAATTTGTGAATTGGAGTTTAAATTCCTTATGACATTCATTGTCTTGAATTTAACTATGGTTTTAAGTATCCACTATTGATATGATTTATGAATTATGAATTAAAATTGTAATTGGTTAATGTTGTGCACCATCGAGACATTGTCTCAAATGATAGCTTTTATTGTCGCCGCAGTAGAGAGACAGACAGTGCGCAGACTAGGCCGCTAATACATCCATGAGGGATTACAGTATAATGAGTATACCAATATTTTGCATTTTGTCTCAGAATGTATGACATTTGTATGTACATTTTGTTTTTGGTTTTGAGCAGTTGTAAATTCAAATTGTACCTTGAAGTTGTAAATTTATTATGAGTTATTTGACTTGTAAAAATTGTATTATATTTCCTTATCTCAGACTTTGAAAATTTTCTATGGAATTGAGTTGAGGAATGTATTGTATTGAGAAAAATGTTGGAGTTGAGATTTGGAAAATAATTGAAGTGCTTTTTACGAGTTTTTCAAGAACTGCTTTGTCCAAAATACAAATGGCACCTTGCCAAAAATTTTACAGAAATTCCAAATAAATCAAATTAGTTAGTTGTTTAACTTAAGTTCACCAAAGTATTTAACACCTGTAAATAGTGCTCACCACTGTAAAAGAAGTAAGAAAAGTTTTTAAAATCCCTTGTAGTGTATTTAATGGGTTATCAGTAGACGGAGTTGGTAATTCATTAGGTATACTACGGGATCAGGTTATGCCTTACAGAGGGGTAGGGTGTGACATGTTTTAGTGGTATCAGAGCAAAGTTTTTAAATTCTGTTTTCACTTGTTACTTGAATATTCTTTCTTCACAGTACAACTGCTTAATATCATTGTTTGATACATACAGTACATTACATTATAAATATGCACTAACGGGAGAAAATCTCCTTGTATCATTGTACAGGAGGTCTAAAATCCTCGAATTGATTATGGAAGAGGGTGATCGTTCAGTCGATCAATCGATTGAGGCTAAGGTGCAAGGGGATGCCCCATGCCTACATAATGTCAGTGGTTCAGTAGCACCAGCCCCTGCAGTACCGCAGTTCTCTACTCAGTTCGCTCAGCAGACGATTGCAATGTTCCAACAAATGGATGGTAATGTGCCTACTCAAGTCCCAATACAGACACCAGTGGTACAACCACAGTCTTCTGTTAGATAATATGACAAATTGATGAAGTATGGGGCTACAGAGTTCAAGGGGACAGTAGATCCTCTAGAAGCTGAACAGTAGTTAGAGAGGATGGATAGGGTATTCAAGAAACTGCATTGTACAGAAGTGCTCAGATTTGAGTACTCAGTATCCTTACTACAGAAAGATGCTTATGACTGGTGGAAAACCATTCCCCACAGTCTGGTAGAACCTGCAGTGCTAACATGGAATGACTTCCTCAGGGAATTCAGGCAAAAATATGTCCCTGATGCTTATGTAGACCGTGGTCGCAAGAATTCCTAAGTCTGAAATAGGGGGGCAGATCAGTGGCTGAGTATGAAAGGGAATTCTCCCGCCTAAGCCATTATGCAGTAAGTCTACTTTCTACCAGTAGGGAGAGATGTAAGAGATTTGAAACCGGCTTGAAGCCTAGTATCAGATTACAAGTGGTCGGATTCAAACATAACAACTTCTCTGAACTTATTTCTCAAGCACTAGAATTAGAAAAAATTGAATCTGAAGCGGCTCTTGAGAAAAAGAAATCAGAGAAGGCAGAAAAAGAGGGAAAGTCAGTAGAACAGAGTTCTAGTGGTCCCTCTGAAAGAGGAAAACTTTGGGGATACGACAGAGATAGTAAGAAGTCAGAGAGATAGATCTTTTGGACGAAACCACCTCGATCCGATCAAAGAAACTCAACAGAAACCCAGAAATGCGCTGTCAGATCGACTTTGTGAAACTTGTGGTAAACCATATAGTGGGGTATGTTATAGAGCCGTAGGAGCATGTTTTAACTATGGAGAGACTGGTCATTTTGCTAGGGATTGTGTAAATCCAGGTCGTTCTGGATCATTTACTACACCAAAGGGATCAACCCAAGTTTCTACCCCAAATAGTTCACCATCAGTTAGTAGAGGCAAAGGTAGAGGTAGGGGTAGTACACCTAGAAGTCAGACTACTGTAAATCAGCCAAAACAGGGTGATGCTTCAACTAGAGTATACGCTATACGACAGAAAAGAGACTGAGACTTTTGACATCATTGCTGGTACTTTCTCAATTAGCAACTAAGATATATATATGTATTGTTTGACCTGGAGTTTGCATATTTTTACGTTAGTGTTAGAACTATATGTTCTGTTGTTATTCCTTTACAGGGGAATAAATTTTGACGCATTAGTGATTAACCCTTAAGATAAGGATTGTGATAATAAGTGAAATTAGTTTTGAAAGAGTTTATCGGCGAAAAGTATTTTCTAACACACCATAAATTATAAAGCTAATTGGCGAGCCTACTTAATGTAAGGCCAGAGGACGTAAAAGTAAGATGCAGTAATGGAATTGCTCTAGATGAGGGCAAGGAGGTTATTGTTAGAAATTGCTAATGGATATTGTAATCAGAATAAGATTCGAATATCAGTGAATTCAAAAAGAATAAAAGATAGCAAAGTTTGATTTATTGGGATGTATCGTAGTAACTATACAATGTTCTTGATGTTTATACTGTAAGCTGCAGATTACAGTACTGACTTGAGATTATTGTGTAGAGCTACGTACTACCCGATAGTACACCTAGATAAGAATAGTTGCCAATGGCATCTGTTTTGGTATAGTTATGCCATGACATAATTTAATTGTTAGAAATAAGTTTGAAAATCCTACTTAGGGATCTAAAACTCAAAAGTTAAATTATCGAAAGGTTATAGTTCAGTACAAAAGGAAGTAAGTTATAGAATATTGACAGATAAAAAGAGTTATGAAAGTAGATAATTGAACAGTTGATTCATGTGTAACAAAGAAATATTACAAATGTGAGGAAGACTATGGACTAGAATGGTCAGAGGACCAATGACTGATGAATGATTCTAACATGACCTCAAGGGCCATTCAAGAAGGAACGTGAACCAAAATATTAGACAACACAATAGTAAGAGGAGATTGGTGTTATCCAAACAAAGTAAACATTGTATTAGATTGTTAAAAGTCTTATACAAATTTGAGAAAAAGAAGACTATACGATCATATAGAAAGGAGAAATAAACGTATGACTATTGTAAGATGGCTACTGGGTAAAAATTTCGTGGACAAAATTTATTTAAGGGGGGGAGAATTGTAACACCCCTAAGTTCGGTAGAGTGCTCTCATTGCTCGGTGTGACTGGTCTTTGTCCGGACAGCTAGGATGCCTAGAACCACACTTTAATATGAGTGAGGAGACATAAAATAATGAAATACAAGAAAAGAAAATACAAGAAAAACAAAGGAAAAATCATAGCAAAGAAATGTAACCAAGTTAAGCGAGCCGAAAAACCTAGCGATGGGTGACCGCACCGGGAAGTCACGGCGTGGACCGTTGACTGGCCCTGGACTGCGGGGAACCCTGGAAAACATTTTTAAGACTTAAATAGAACCTTATTGAAGAATAAATATCATTAGAAAGATCAAAGAAAAATTAAATAATTAGTACAAAGAAAAGTGAGAAATTGAAAAACAGACAAAACCCGATAATACCGAAAAATCGGGAATGCCACCTGAACAGGGGCATTATGGTCATTTGACATCCTGAAGTGTCTTTTGACCTAAATGTCCATTAAAAATAAATAATATTACACTTAGAAAATGAAATGAAAAATTAATTTGGTGGTACCTAAAGTAAATAGCTAAAATCATGGGTTAATGTGGGATTAAGTGAAAGTTTAACTTATAATATGATTTAATTTTTTAGTGGACCACTAAGGGAATTAATTAAACACATAGTGGGACATGTGTACACTTAATATGCAGCTGAAACTCCATCTTCTCCACATGAATTCAACATTGCCGTGAATGAAGGTGAGAGGAAACTCCATAGCCATTTTTCATGCAAGCTTTCTTAACTCTCCATTTTCAACTCCAACCTCTTAGGTTTCTTCATTAAACTTTGTCTACACATCACAAGGAAGATATTGATACCAAATTTGAGAAATTTGGTGAAGGTTTAGCAAGTTACAATCAAAGGTATGTTTACATTTTTTGAGAATTCCTTTGTTAAGTTTTGTGTGCATGTTATGGGTGTTGGTTTGGTGAAAGAAAATTTTGAGTTTGAAGAGTTATTGTTGTTTTCATTTTGGACAGCCATGAGTCACGTTTTTGATGAGATAATTGTGCATATAATTGATGAGAAATAATGTTGATCATGGTGATTTAGTAACCTAGTGAATTATTTCATGTTTATATGGTGATTTATGCACTTGGATGGGAATTGGTAAATTGGACGGCACTTTGATGTTGAAGAAAGTTTATGCAGCTTGGGAACACTTGAGTAATTGTATGTGTTGAAGGAAGTGTGGGCAGAATATTGACCTAGAAGGATTGATGATATGTATGTAGATTGATATTGAAAAGTGTATGTAAGATTTGTAATGGTTAGGTGTGTATGTAATGGTACTTAGAAATTGTAAATGTGAATTATACTTGGTGTGTTTATGGTAATGGTAATCTGCCCAAAATAATGTTAATGTAAAGTAGAAAATGCTTCTGGTAATGTACCAAAACAGATTGGTAGGGTATGGAAGTAAACTTTGCAAGGTAATGTGTGTTTGAATTGGGGTTTGAAAGACATAAAGAGGGCAGTGTACATTTTAGCCAATAAGTTTAAATGTGTAACCTCAATTGGTATGAGACCAATTGGAGGTGAAACTAGGCACAAAATGTGCCAACTTTCATTGAGAAAACATACCAAAATTCTGCTTGCAAGGTGACCTAAGAAAATGACCAATTCGGATTAGGTGCAATTAGGACCTGAAAAATGACCAATTGGGCAGCAGTGAGTGTTTAGGCCATAACTCACTCAAAACAGGTCCAATTGACCTGAAATTTTAACCATGAATAGTTAAGACCCATACCTACAAGTCTTATGAAGACACCAAAGCCCAGAAATGACCATAAGCAAGTCAAACAACTTGCACAAGTTCGGGTCCAAAAACTGGCCGAACCAGAGTTGACCAAATTGACCTAAAATTGACCTAAAATGGTACCATTTGACCAGCAATAGTATAATGACCATAACTTGGTCTACTTAACTCGGATTGACCTGAAATTTTGCCCCGCGTGCAATAAGACCTAGATCTACAAGTTTGTAGTTTCGACCGAGACTCGAAAACCGAGGGAACTAGATCGTCTGGCTAGGTCAAACCAGTATCCCGGAATCCGACAAATTGCAATAAAATGCAAGGAAACGCAGTATACATAGAAACGAGTTTGGTAAAACGTACCAAACCTAAAACCCTATCGAATGAGACATATTAACGACACTAAAACCTAATTTACCTAAAACGCAACGAGGGTCAGTATATTAGGTGATTAAGTGAATAATTGAGTTCAGTGCATTATTTACCAAACACCATCGATAGAGACAGTTTAATTTAGTACTGAAACACTTCAAATTGTGTTTCTCAGTTAACAAGGACTCAAAGAAAAGGGAAGGAAACATCGAGTCGGACTGTGGGGACAGTCATCAGAGGTTTGTGCACAACGGCTATTTCTTTTGAAATTTTCAATTGAAATAAATATTGACTATTTGTATATTATTGTTTTAAATTGTGTTTGTGCACAACGGCTATTTCTTTTGAATTTTTCAATTGAAATAAATTATGACTATTTGTATATTATTGTTTTAAATTGTGGAAATGTGTTTGGTGGACACTTATTGGTTGAAAAACATTGTGAATGGTTTGAAACTGTGAAAAATTGTTTGAATGATATTGATGGATACTTATTGATTGAAAAGCAATCAGAAATGGTTTTGTGGAAATTGAAGTGAATTACGAATTGTGTTGCCATTTTGTGAATGAAATTATAACTTTGGAAATTTATTGGATTCTTACGGATCATTTGAATAAAATGTTTGGAATTGTTTTGACTCACAATTGGCATGACACTGATACTATGTTCCTCCTCCATTAATGAGGTGAGTGTGATTATTCCTCCCTCTTCGACTTATCAGTCTGGGGTGAGTATGATTATGTTCCTCCCTCTTTGACTTCCCAGTCTGAGGTGAGTATGGATGAGTACTCATTATATAGCTAGCTTCCTCCCTCATTGATTTCGATTATTGGGGTGAGTATGTCTTGTCGTGGTGTACAACACGGCATATATGGAAAAATTTGTGTCATGACCTAAATTGTGTTATTGATTGGCAACATTGTATTGTTCAATTATTTGATCGAATGGTGTTATTGATTTGCAAAACAATATTATTCAGTTATTTGATCAATTGTGTTATTGATTTGCAAAACGATATTATTCAGTTATTTGATCAATTGTGTTATTGATTTGCAAAACGATATTATTCAGTTATTTGATCAATTGTGTTATTGATTTGCAAAACGATATTATTAAGTTATTTGATTGAATTGTGTTATTGATTTGCAAAACGATATTATTCAGTTATTTGATCGAATTGTGTTATTGATTTGCAAAAAGGTATTATTCAGTTATTTGATCAAATTGTGCATGAATTGGCAATACGGTATTCTTAAACTATTTGACTAAATTGTGTTATTATGAATTTTGATAATTTGTGAATTGGAGTTTAAATTCCTTATGACATTCATTGTCTTGAATTTAACTATGGTTTTAAGTATCCACTATTGATATGATTTATGAATTATGAATTAAAATTGTATTTGGTTAATGTTGTGCACCACTGAGACATTGTCTCAGCGATAGCTTTTTATTGCTGTCGCAGGTAGAGAGACAGACAGGGCAGCAGACTAGACTGCTAATACATCCAGTGAGGGATTACCTGGTATAATGAGTATACCAATATTTTGCATTTTGTAATCAGAATGTATGACCTTTGTATGTACATTTTGTTTTTGGTTTTGAGCAGTTGTAAATTCAAATTGTACCTTGAAGTTGTAAATTTATTATGAGTTATTTGACTTGTAAAAATTGTATTATATTTCCTTATCTCAGACTTTGAAAATTTTCTATGGAATTGAGTTGAGGAATGTGTTGTATTGAGAAAAATGTTGGAGTTGAGATTTGGAAAATAATTGAAGTGCTTTTTACAGGTTTTCTGAAGAACTGTTTTGTCCAAAATACAAATGGCACCTTGCCAAAATTTTTACAGATATTCCAAATAAATCAAATGAGTTAGTTGTTTCACTTCAGTTCACCAAAGTCTTTAACACCTGTAAATAGTGCTCACCACTGTAAAAGAAGTAAGAAAAGTTTTTAAAATCCCTTGTAGTGTATTTAATGGGTTATCAGTAGACGGAGTTGGTAATTCATTAGGTATACTACGGGATCAGGTTATGCCTTACAGAGGGGTAGGGTGTGACACATCATAATAAGGACATGACTTATCCAGAAAGATTGTATTCATGTTTGTTCCCAAGTTATTTATATGAGATATAAATAAGATGGATTGGTGAGTCTTATGCCATATAACAAACATGATAGGCACTTATAAATGATAAGCAGGCCGAACCAATGACACTTATGACAAGCACATGGAGTTTACTCTTGTCAATGTTTTGTCATAAATCATATCAGTGCATATAATCTTTAGACCTGAGATAGGACAGTTATCTTGTATATAGGTAGTTTGAGTTTGATACTGCTTTCATACTTGTACTGTGTATGGGTATATGGGCATGTGTTGGCTCTTACTAGTTATATATGGAGGTAAGTGTTGATCAAGATGGAATCTGTTCCTCTAAGTAAATAGAGATAAAATCCTATGCTCATTTAATTGTTCTTGATGTTTCAAGTTCCTGGCCAGGACAGACAGATTTATTCAGAAAAGAGTTTCTGATGAGAAAATATCTTTTTAATCAAGAACTAGAATTAAAAGAGAACATAATATTCATAGCAAATGGAGTTTGACAAAAACCATGACTCCAGCTTGAGTTGGGATTTTGTAACAGAGAGATTCTAGTGCATGGTAACATATGATTTTAGGTTCATTTAAGGTAAACCTTATTACTAATTGGGTGGCCATGGCATGCTATGCTAGGTGTTAACCATGGTCTATGAGGTTCATAAAATGATTTAGAGAAATCATTTATGGTAAGAAAGAGTTTTGATGATATTTAGAGTTGATATCATGTCTCATTGCCAATTAGTGATGAGCCTAGTAAGTCACACACATACACAAGTTATCACCTATTTAAATATGATTTAATTAATTAATTAAAGAGTTTAATTGATTAATTAAATAGGTTTGGTTTGCAATTAAATTGCAAAGTCCCTAGCATGACTTGAAACCAAATCTAGATTATTGGATGTGTAGTATAAATTAAATTTATATTTAAAGTGTTTAAATATGAATTTAATTGATGAGAAATTAATTAATAGAGATTAATTAATTAATTTATATTTGATATAAATTAATTAGAAGAAGAAAATAATTATTTTGGGTTAAGAACTCAAAATTAAGACACAAGGGCATTTTGGTCATTTCACAGCGTGACACGTGGCACCATGAGATGGTGACACATGGCATAACACATAAGCTTGCCAAATGTTTTTTTAATCATGTAAGATGATTAAAATCAAGATTAAATATAGGTTTGACACTTGGCACAATGTGATTGGGTCACTTAAACCTAGAGCTAATCAAAGGGTAACATGTGGCAAGGGTTTAATGTGTTAACCTAGCTATTTAAGTGTGGTTATGAAAAGAAAAAAGAACCAGCAGCCACTCCTCTCCTTTGTCATGCCACTTTGAGGGTTTTCATCTCTTCTTCTTCATCTCTTATCAATTCAAAGAGATTAGCCATCAATCTCTTGAATTAAGAACGCTAGAAATTGTTTCTAGTGTCGTGTTTACATCTCTAATCTCTTAAAAGGCAGAACTTGAATTTCTAATTAATAGAAAAGGCTTTAGAAGCTGTTCAAGGGTTGCCATAGGTGTTCTTGGTGTAGACAAGCTAGAGGGACAACGTCTGGTGTCCTGAAGACGAATCTCAAAGGTGCAGACACGCTGCAGTGCATCAAGAGGTTATTGTAATCGTTCTTGATTTAATCTAGGGTTCTAAAATTAATCTGATTAATTTTAAAATCTTAAATGGCAAATACAGATCCAAAAACATATTAAAAGAGTTTTATATGTTGTTTATCATTGAAATCAAATAGATAAAAATAAATCTTGCATGATGCATGTGACCCTAGGTGAAAATTTTTGAATTCAATGGTATAAACTTGTGTTTTTCATGCTTCCGTTCCTTCATGTAGTGGAATCTACAGTCGTGCTCTGTTTGGAACTCTTCCAACTGACTGCACCTCCATTACAAATGAACACATATCCAGAGGTAGACTTTTTATCATCGATATCTGATTGGAAATCAGAATCAGTATAACCATCCAATTGCAAGTCTTCACCTCCATATATCAAGAATAAATCCTTAGTTCTTCTCGAGTACTTAAGGATATTCTTGACAGCTATCCAGTGTTCCAAACCTGGATTGGATTGATACCTGCTAGTCAAACTAACAGTATATGCGATATCTGGCCTAGTACACAACATTGCATACATTAAACTTCCAATAGCCGAGGCATATGGAATCCTGGCCATTTTATATCTTTCTTCAGGTGTCTTTGAAGACATCTCTTTAGAAAGGTGGATACCATGTCTCACTGGTAACAATCCTCTCTTGGAATCAAGCATGTTAAACCTCTTTAACATCTTTTCCAAGTATAGACTTTGGGATAAACCAATTATTCTTTTCGCTCTATCTCTATAGATGCGAATCCCAAGAATATAGGTTGCCTCCCCTAAGTCTTTCATGGAGAATGTATTTGACAACCATACCTTTACAGTTGTCAACATACCTGTGTCATTACCCATCAACAGTATGTCATCTACATATAAGACGAGGAAAGTGATAGCACTGTCACTAACCTTCTTATATACACATGGCTTATCTTCATTTTTTATGAAATAAAAGGATTTAATGGCTTCATCAAAACGGATGTTCCAACTCCTCGAAGCTTGCTTCAACCCATAAATGGATTGCTTTAGCTTGCATACCTTGGAACCATCTTGGGATTCAAAACCCCTAGGTTGTTCCATGAAAATGTTTTCTTCAATGTATCTATTGAGAAAAGCTGTTTTGATATCCATCTGCCAAATCTCATAATCATAGTATGCAGCTATTGCTAATAGAATCCTAATTGATTTAAGCATGGCAACAGGCATGAAAGTCTCCTCATAGTCGATTCCTTGCCTTTGGCGAAACCCTTTCGCTACTAGCCTTGCCTTATAGGTCTCTACCTTTCCATCAGAACCAATTTTCTTCTTGAAAACCCATTTGTTCCCTATAGGTACAATACCTTCAGGTGGGTCAATAAGATCCCAAATTTGATTCTTATACATGGAATCAATTTTAGATTTCATAGCATCAATCCATTTTGAAGAGTCTATATCTGATATAGCTTCTTCATAGGTAAGTGGATCATCTCCATGATCTAATTCTTCATGAGTAGACAACTCTTGTTCTTCTTCATGAAGGAAACCATATCTCACTGGTGGGTGAGATACCCTGGTTGTTCTATGAGGAACAGTTGTAGATGTTTCATCAATGGGCGTAGGTTGACTGGATGGATATATATCCATCTGATCTGTTGGTTGATCAGAATTCTCCAATTCCAACTCTATTTGCCTTCCTTTGCCTCCTTCTTGAACAAACTGTTGTTCAAGAAATGTGGCATCTCTACTTATCACAACCTTTTGTGAAGTAGGCAAATAAAAATAATATCCAAAACTATCTTTTGGATATTCAACAAATCGACCCTTTTCTGATCTAGTTTCCAATTTATCAGTGTTCAGCTTTTTGACATAAGCTGGACAACCCCAAATCTTAACATGCTTAAGACTTGGTTTTCTTCCACGCCATATCTCATAATGTGTGGAAGAAACTGATTTTGATGGAATCCTATTCAGAATATACAAAGCTGATTCTAATGTAAATCCCCAAAAGGAGATTGGCATATCAGTATAGCTCATCATATTACGTACCATATCCAATAGGGTACGATTTCTCCTTTCAGATACACCATTTAGCTATGGTGTTCCTGGAGGAGTCAGCTGGGAAACAATGCCGTGCTCTCTCAAGTATTCATCAAATTCAGTACTCAAATATTCACCTCCACGATCTGATCGAAGAGCTTTAATACTCTTTCCTATTTGATTTTCTACTTCAGATTTAAATTCTTTGAACTTTTCAAAGGATTCATATTTGTATTTCATCAAATACAAATACCCAAACCTTGATTTATCATCAGTAAAGGTAATAAAGTAATGAAAATCACCTTTAACCATTTCCTTAAATGGATCACATACATCACTATGTATTAGTTCCAAAATATTTTCAGCTCTTAGTCCTTGTCCAACAAAGGGTGATCTAGTCATTTTGCCCTGAAAGCAAGATTCACAAGTTGGAGTAGGCTCAGAGCCCAATGAGGATAAAAACCCCATTTTCTCCAATTTTGGAATCCTATCTTCTACAACGTGACCTAAACTTAAGTTCCAAATATATTTTGAACTTGAGTTGATTTTCATCATGGCATTGCATTCTTTTAGATTGCTATACTCTGAACAGTGGAAACACTTTCCTGCTGGCAGTGGAAACACTTTCCTTCTGGTAGTGGAAACACTTTCCTTTACCTTTGTCAACTTTGATCTTTGTTTTTTCTGTTTGGCTATCTTCTTGGAAGATCATGGAACTTGGGGTTTCTTTTCTAATTGCCCTTTTTCTTATTGGACTTTCCAGCAGAAAAATATGCAATGAAAGCTACCTCTTTTCCTTTATTGCCCAGTATATTCTTTTGGGCAATAACCAGCATGTTGAGTAAACTAGCCAAGGTGCATTCCTATTTAGTCATATGGAAATTTGTCACAAAATTCCCAAAAGACTCAGCAAGGGACTGAAGGATCAAATCCGTCTGTAGTTGGAAATCCATGTTGAAGTCAAGATGTTCCAACTGCTCAATCAGTCGAATCATCTTATGGACATGATCCCCAACATCCTATCCCTTAGACATCCTCATGCGGAACAGCTGTCTAGATATCTCATACCTAGCATTCCTGCTGTGCTTACCATACAACTCTTGTAGGTCAAGGAGGATCTCACTCGCACTCTGCATGTTCTCATCCTGCTTCTATAACTCATTACTCATGGAAGCAAGCATGTAACACTTAGCTCTCATGTCATGCTCCTTCCACTTGTCCAAAGTTTCATGTATAACATATCCTATATGTTCAAGGTTCAGGACAAGTTTCAAATTTCTTAGCCAATCAGAGAGATTAGGTCCTGTCAACCTATTGTGATAAAGTATGCTTGCAAGGATATTGGATGGTGGTAGTTGTTCTGTGCTCATTATTATCAGAAAATTAACTACAAAAAATAACTAGATTAATTAGTAAATGTATCATGTAATTAACCAAAATGATTATGGTCTTTTAATCAAATTGGTTCTCCCACTAACTTAATGAATCCTACACTTCCATAATAGAAAACAGAAATCCTAGTTGGATGGATTTCTAGTGGGTGATTGAATTCTTATAATTCTATTGATCATCCTCAGGAACATCCATTATTGGAATTACAATAAACAATAAGTGAGCAACTCCTTGCCCATCACATCTCATATGAGGTTCAATCATTTACCTAGCCCCTAATGCTTAAAATCTCAGGTACATCCATTATTGACTTATTTTGAATTAGTTAAGTTGATCCCATTGAGCTAGTAATTATGCAAATAATTTCAATGTCCTCAGGTACATCCAATATTGGCCACCAAACCATTTACATATTTACAACATCTCATGCTTAATAATTATTCTTAAGAAAATCTCTTAAATTAATTGCATCTTATGCAACTATTTAAAATTTCTTAAAATAATTGCCCAATGGAGGGCCTATGTTATAATTACTTTAATTATATCATTCTAACTTAATCATTTATTTGGAAGATTTTATGGTCATCCTAATTACTATTAAGGTCTCACTTTGCACAT
This sequence comes from Hevea brasiliensis, assembly GCF_030052815.1. NCBI lineage: Eukaryota > Viridiplantae > Streptophyta > Magnoliopsida > Malpighiales > Euphorbiaceae > Hevea > Hevea brasiliensis. Next base: position 81,150,920 of record NC_079496.1, read on the forward strand.
TATCCATTTAGCATGCATATATCATGTCACACCATACCCCTCTGTAAGGCATAACATGATCCCGTAGTATACCTAATGAATTACCAACTCCGTCTACTGATAATCCATTAAATACACTACAAGGGATTTTAAAAACTTTTCTTACTTCTTTTACAGTGGTGAGCACTATTTACAGGTGTGAAAGACTTTGGTGAACTGAAGTGAAACAACTAACTCATTTGATTTATTTGGAGTATCTGTAAAAATTTTGGCAAGGTGCCATTTGTATTTTAGACAAAACAGTTCTTCAAAAAACCTGTAAAAAGCACTTCAATATATTTTCAAATCTCAACTACAACATTTTTATCAACACAACACATTTCTCAAGTCAAATCCGTAGAAATTTTTCAAAGTCTGAGATAAGGAAATATAATACAGTTTTTACAAGTCAAATAGCTCATAATTAATTTACAACTTCAAGGTACAATTTGAATTTGCAACTGCTCAAAACCAAAAACAAAATATACATACAGTGAATATACATTACATTACAAAATACAAAATGCGGTATACTCACTATACCCAAAAATCTCTCACATGTACTAGCGACCTAGTCTGCCGCCTCTATCTGTCTGTCTACTGCGATAAAGAATAAAGCTATCATTTGAGACAATGTCTCAGTGGTGCACAACATTAACCAAATACAAATTTTAAATCACAATTCATAAATCATATCAATAGTGGATACTTAAAACCATAGTTAAATTCAAGACAATGAATGTCATAAGGAATTTAAACTCCAATTCACAAATTATCAAAATTCATAATAACACAATTTAGTCAAATAGTTTAAGAATACCGTATTGCCAATTCATGCACAATTTGATCAAATAACTGAATAATACCTTTTTGCAAATCAATAACACAATTGATCAAATAACTGAATAATATCGTTTTGCAAATCAATAACACAATTCGATCAAATAATTGAATAATATCGTTTTGCAAATCAATAACACAATTCGATCAAATAATTGAATAATATCGTTTTGCAAATCAATAACACAATTCGATCAAATAACTGAATAATATCGTTTTGCAAATCAATAACACAATTCGATCAAATAATTGAATAATATCGTTTTGCAAATCAATAACACAATTCGATCAAATAATTGAACAATACAATGTTGCCAATCAATAACACAATTTAGGTCATGACACACATTTTTCCATATATGCCGTGTTGTACACCACGACAAGACATACTCACCCCAATAATCGAAATCAATGAGGGAGGAAGCTAGCTATCTAATGAGTACTCATCCACACTCACCTCAGACTGATAAGTCAAAGAGGGAGGAACATAATCATACTCACCCCAGACTGATAAGTCAAAGAGGGAGGAATAATCACACTCACCCCATTAATGGAGGAGGAACATAGTATCAGTGTCATGCCAATTGTGAGTCAAAACAATTCCAAACATTTTATTCAAATGATCCGTAAGAATCCAATAAATTTCCAAAGTTATAATTTCATTCACAAATTGGCAACACAATTCGTAATTCACTTCAATTTCCACAAAAACCATTTACAGTGCTTTTCAATCAATAAGTATCCATCAATATCATTCAAACAATTTTTCACAGTTTCAAACCATTCACAATGTTTTTCAATCAATAAGTGTCCATCAAACACATTTCCACAATTTAAAACAATAATATACAAATAGTCAATATTTATTTCAATTGAAAAATTCAAGAGAAATAGTTATTGTGCACAAACCTCTGATATTTGTCTCCTGGTCCTGACTCAGTATTTCTTTCCCTTTTGCTGAGTCCTTGTTAACTGAGAAACACAATTTGAAGTGTTTCAGTGCTAAATTAAACTGTCTCTATCGATGGTGTTTGGTAAATAATGCACTGAACTCCATTATTCACTTAATCACCTAATATACCGACCCTCATTGCGTTTTAGGTAAATTAGGTTTTAGTGTCGTTAATATGTCACATTCGATAGGGTTTTAGGTTTGGTACGTTTTACCAAAGTCATTTCCTTGTTTAGTGCATTTTAATGAAAATTGCTGGATTCCGGGACACTGGTTTGACCTAGCCGGACGGCCTAGTTCCCTCGGTTTTCGGGCTTCGGTCAAAACTACAAACTTGTAGATCTATGTCTTATTGCACGCGGGGCAAAATTTTAGGTCAATCCGAGTTAAGTAGACCAAGTTATGGTCATTACACTATTGCTGGTCAAATGGTATCAATTTAGGTCAATTTTTGGTCAATTTGGTCAACTTTGGTTCGACCAGTTTTGGACCCGAAATTGTGCAAGCTTTTTGACTTGCTTATGGTCATTTCTGGGCTTTGGTGTCTTCATAAGACTTGTAGGTATTGGTCTTAACTATTCATGGTTAAAATTTCAGGTCAATTGGACCTGTTTTGAGTGAGTTATGGCCTAAACACTCACTGCTGCCCAAATAGTCAGTTTTAGGTCTCAAGTGTACCTAATCCGAATTGGTCATTTTCTTAGGTCACCTTGCAAGCAGAATTTTGGTATGTTTTCTCAATGAAAGTTGGCACATTTTGTGCCTAGTTTCACCTCCAATTGGTCTCATACCAATTGAGGTTACACATTTAAACTTATTGGTCTATTTGCACACTGTCCTCTACATATCTTTCAAACCCCAATTCAAACACACATTTAACTTGCTCTACTTTAAATCCCCATACCTTATTCTGATTTAATACCATTCCATATTCATTTATCACTTCTTACTATGGTTAATTTGGACAGAATACAAACATTCTCAATACATCAAATACAACCCTAAACCACAAAGTCCAAATTTAGCAATATATGTACATAAATACACCTAATCATTACATATAATCTCCACTACTAATTTACATATACATTCATCAATTCTTCTATGTCAACATTCTGCCAACACTTCCATCAATACATACAATTATTCAAGGGTTCCCAAGCTGCAGAAAATTGTTCTTCAACATCAAAGTGCCCTACAATTTACCAATTCCCATCCAAGTGCATAAATCACCATATATATGTGAAATAATCCTCTAGGATATTAAATCACCATGATCAACATTATTTCTCATCAATTATATGCATAAATATCTCATCAAAAACGTGACTCCATGGCTGTCCAAAATGAAAACAACAATAACTCTTCAAACTCAAAATTTTCCTTCACAAAACCAACACCCATAACATGCACACAAAACTTAACAAAGCTATCTTCAAAATTATGAACTTACCTTATGCTTGGAGCTTGTTAAACCTTGCTTAAACTTCTCAAATTTAGTATCAAACTCTTCCTTGTGATGAGTAAACAAAGTTTAATGAAGGAACTCAAGTGTTTGGAGTTGAAATGGAAGGATGGATCAAGCTTGCATGAAAATGTCCATGGAGTTTCCTCTCCCTTCATTCACGGCAACTTTGGTACAATGGAGAAGATGAAGTTTCTGCCTTGGATAATGGATGTACACCTGCCCCACTATGTGTTTAATTAATCCTTTAATGGTCCACTAACTCCAAATAATCATATAATAAGCCAATTGTTCATTTATTCCACATTAACCCATGATTTTAGCTATTTGTATTAGGTACCACTAAACTAATTTTTCATTTTATTTTCTAAGTGTAATATTATTTATTTTTAATGGACATTTAGGTCAAAAGACAATTCGGGATGTCAAATGACCATAATGCCCCTGTTCGGGTTGCATTCCCGATTTTTCGGTAATACCGGGTTTTGTCTGTTTTTCGATTTCTCACTTTTCTTTGTACTAATTATTTAATTTTTATTTGATCTTTCTAATGATATTTATTCTTCAATAAGGGTCTATTTAAGTCCTAAAAATGTTTTCCAGGGTTTCCCGCAGTCTGTAGCTAGTCAACGGTCCACGCCGTGACTTCCCAAAGGCGATCACCCATCGCTAGGTTTCCTACCGCTTAACTTGATCACATTTCTTTGCTATTATTTTTCCTTTGTTTTTCTTGTATTTTCTTTTCTTGTATTTCATTATTTTATGTCTCCTCCTCATGTCAAAGGGTAGTTCTAGGCATCCTAGTATTCGACAACACTGGTCACCGAGCAAAGAGAACGCTCACCGAACTTTGGGGTGTTACAATTCTCCCCCCCTTAAATAAATTTCGTCCACGAAATTTTACCCAATAGCTATCTTACAATTGTCATACGTTTATTTTCTCCTGTCTATATGATCGTATAATCTTCTTTTCCTCAAATTCGTATAAGACTTTTAACAATCTAATACCATGTTTAATTTGTTTGTATAATACTAATCTCCTCTTACTATTGTTTTGTCTAATATTTCGGTTCACGTTCCTTCTTGAATGACCCTTGAGGTCATGTTAGAATCATTCATCAGTCATTACTCCTCTGACCATTCTAGTCCATAGTCTTCCTCACATTTGTAATATTTCTTTGTTACACATGAATCAACTGTTCAATTCTCTACTTTCATAACTCTTTTTATCTGTCAATATTCTATAACTTACTTCCTTTTGTACTGAACTATAAGCTTTCGATATTTTAACTTTTGAGTTTTAGATCCCTAAGTAGGATTTTCAACTTAATTCCAACAATAAAATTCTGTCCTAGCATAACTATACCAAAATAAATGTCGTTGGCAGCTATTCTCATCTAGGTGTACTATCGGGTAGTACGTAGCTCTACACAATAATCTCAAGTTAGTACTGTAATCTGCAGCTTACAGTATAAACATCAAGAACATTGCATAGTTACTACGATACATCCCAATAGATCAAATTTTCCTATCTTTTATTCTTTTTGAATTCACTGATATTCGAATCTTATTCTGATTACAATATCCATTAGCAATTTCTAACAGTAACCTCCTTACCCTCATCTAGAGCAATTCCATTACTGCATCTTACTTTTACGTCCTCTTGCCTTACATTAAGTAGGCTCGCCAATTAGCTTTATAATTTATGGTGTGTCAGAAAATACTTTTCGCCGATAAACTCTTTCAAAACTAATTTCACTTATTATCACAATCCTTATCTTAAGGGCTAATCACTAATGCGTCAAAATTTATTCCCCTGTAAAGGAATAACAACAGAACATATAGTTCTAACACTAACATAAAAGTATGCAAACTCTAGGTCAAACAATACATATATATATCTTAGTTTCTAATTGAGAAAGTACCAGCAATGATGTCAAAAGTCTCAGTCTCTTTTCTGTCGTATAGCGTATACTCTAGTTGAAGCATCACCCTGTTTTGGCTGATTCACAGTAGTCTGACTTCTAGGTGTACTACCCCTACCTCTATCTTTGCCTCTACTAACTGATGGTGAACTATTTGGGGTAGAAACTTGGGTTGATCCCTTTGGTGTAGTAAATGATCCAGAACGACCTGGATTTACACAATCCCTAGCAAAATGACCAGTCTCTCCACAGTTAAAGCATGCTCCTACGACTTTATAACATAGCCCACTATGTGGTTTACCACAAGTTTCACAAAGTCGATCTGATAGCGCATTTCTGGGTTTCTGTTGAGTTTGCTGATCGGATCGAGGTGGTTTCATCCAAAAATCTATTTCTACCTGACTTCTTACTATCTCTGTCAGATCCCCAAAGTTTTTCCTCTTTCCAAGAGGACCACTAGAACTCGCTCACTGACTTTCCCTCTTTTTCTGTCTTTTCTGATTTCTTTTTCTCAAGAGCCGCTTCAGATTCAATTCTTTCTAATTCTAGTGCTTGAGAAATAAGTTCAGAGAAGTTATTATGTTTGAACCCGACCACTTGTAATCTGATACTAGGCTTCAAGCCGGTTTCAAACCTCTTACATCTCTCCCTACTGGTAGAAAGTAGACTTACTGCATAATGGCTCAGGCGGAAAAATTCCCTTTCATATTCAGCCACTGATCTACTCCCCTGTTTCAAACTTAGGAACTCTTGCAGCTTCTGGTCTACATAAGCATCAGGGACATATTTCTGTCTGAATTCCCTAAGAAAGTCATTCCAGGTCAAGATCGCAGTTCTACTGCATCGTGGGGAATGGTTTTCCACCAATCATAAGCATCCTCAGAATAAAGACACCGAGTATTCAACCGAGCTCCTCTGTACAATGCGCTTTCTTGAATACTCTATCCATCCTTTCTAACCACTGCTCGCTCTAGAGGATCTATCGCCCCTTGAACTCAGAGCCCCATATTTCATCAATTTGTCATATTGTCTAGCGTAAGATCGTGGTTGTACCATCGTGTCCAGATTGGGACTTGAGTAGGCACATTACCACCATTTGTTGGGACATTGCACCATCTCACGAGCGAATCGAGCGTAAAATCACAGATCAGAGGGGCCGGTGTCACGAACCACTAACATTATGTACACTGGGCATCCTTTGCACCTCGGCCTCTATAGATTGATCGACTAAACGATCACCCTCTTCCATAGTCAATGCGAGGATTCTAGACCTCTGTACAATAATACAAGGAGATTTCTCCCGTTAGTGCATATTTATAATGTAATGTCTGTATGTATCAAACAATGATATTGAGCAGCTTGTAATGTGAAGAAAGAATATTCAAATAACATGTGAAAAGAATTTAAAAACTTTGCTCGATACCACTAAAACATGTCACACCCTACCCTCTCAGAAGGCATAACATGATCCGTAGTATACCTAATGAATTACCAACTCCGCTTCATCGATAATCCATTAAATACACTACAAGGGATTTTAAAAACTTTTCTTACTTCTTTTACAGTGGTGAGCACTATTTACAGTGTGAAAGACTTTGGTGAATCAAGTGAAACAACTAACTCATTTGATTTATTTGGAGTATTCAGAAAATTTTGGCAAGGTGCCATTTGTATTTTAGACAAAGCAGCTTCTTCAAAAACTGTAAAAAAGCACTTCAATATATTTTCAAATCTCAACTACAACATTTTTATCAACACAACACATTTCTCAAGTCAACCAGAGAAATTTTTCAAAGTCCGAGATAAGGAAATATAATACGCTTTTACAAGTCAAATAGCTCATAATTAATTTACAACTTCAAGGTACAATTTGAATTTGCAAATCTCAAAACCAAAAACAAAATATACATACAGTGAATATACATTACATTACAAAATACAAAATGCGGTATACTCACTATACCCAAAATCTCTCATTGGCGGTACTAGCGACCTAGTCTCACGCCTCTATCTCTGTCTACTGCGACAAAGAATAAAGCTATCATTTGAGACAATGTCTCGAGGTGTACAACATTAACCAAATACAAATTTTAAATCACAATTCATAAATCATATCAATAGTGGATACTTAAAACCATAGTTAAATTCAAGACAATGAATGTCATAAAGAATTTGAACTCCAATTCACAAATTATCAAAATACATAATAACACAATTTAGTCAAATAGTTTAAGAATACCGTATTGCCAATTCATGCACAATTTGATCAAATAATCTGAATAATACCTTTTGCAAATCAATAACACAATTGATCAAATAATGAATAATATCGCTTTGCAAATCAATAACACAATTCGATCAAATAATTGAATAATATCGCTTTTGCAAATCAACAACACAATTCGATCAAATAATTGAATAATATCGCTTTGCAAATCGATAACACAATTGATCAAATAACTGAATAATATCGTTTTGCAAATCAATAACACAATTCGATCAAATAATTGAATAATATCGTTTTGCAAATCAATAACACAATTCGATCAAATAATTGAACAATACAATGTTGCCAATCAATAACACAATTTAGGTCATGACACACATTTTTCCATATATGCCGTGTTGTACACCACGACAAGACATACTCACCCCAATAATCGAAATCAATGAGGGAGGAAGCTAGCTATCTAATGAGTACTCATCCACACTCACCTCAGACTGATAAGTCAAAGAGGGAGGAACATAATCATACTCACCCCAGACTGATAAGTCAAAGAGGGAGGAATAATCACACTCACCCCATTAATGGAGGAGGAACATAGTATCAGTGTCATGCCAATTGTGAGTCAAAACAATTCCAAACATTTTATTCAAATGATCCGTAAGAATCCAATAAATTTCCAAAGTTATAATTTCATTCACAAATTGGCAACACAATTCGTAATTCACTTCAATTTCCACAAAAACCATTTACAGTGCTTTTCAATCAATAAGTATCCATCAATATCATTCAAACAATTTTTCACAGTTTCAAACCATTCACAATGTTTTTCAATCAATAAGTGTCCATCAAACACATTTCCACAATTTAAAACAATAATATACAAATAGTCAATATTTATTTCAATTGAAAAATTCAAGAGAAATAGTTATTGTGCACAAACCTCTGATATTTGTCTCCTGGTCCTGACTCAGTATTTCTTTCCCTTTTGCTGAGTCCTTGTTAACTGAGAAACACAATTTGAAGTGTTTCAGTGCTAAATTAAACTGTCTCTATCGATGGTGTTTGGTAAATAATGCACTGAACTCCATTATTCACTTAATCACCTAATATACCGACCCTCATTGCGTTTTAGGTAAATTAGGTTTTAGTGTCGTTAATATGTCACATTCGATAGGGTTTTAGGTTTGGTACGTTTTACCAAAGTCATTTCCTTGTTTAGTGCATTTTAATGAAAATTGCTGGATTCCGGGACACTGGTTTGACCTAGCCGGACGGCCTAGTTCCCTCGGTTTTCGGGCTTCGGTCAAAACTACAAACTTGTAGATCTATGTCTTATTGCACGCGGGGCAAAATTTTAGGTCAATCCGAGTTAAGTAGACCAAGTTATGGTCATTACACTATTTCTGGTCAAATGGTATCAATTTAGGTCAATTTTTGGTCAATTTGGTCAACTCTGGTTCGGCCAGTTTTTGGACCCGAAATTGTGCAAGCTTTTTGACTTGCTTATGGTCATTTCTGGGCTTTGGTGTCTTCATAAGACTTGTAGGTATTGGTCTTAACTATTCATGGTTAAAATTTCAGGTCAATTGGACCTGTTTTGAGTAAGTTATGGCCTAAACACTCACTGCTGCCCAAATGGTCAGTTTTTAGGTCTCAAGTGTACCTAATCCGAATTGGTCATTTTCTTAGGTCACCTTGCAAGCAGAATTTTGGTATGTTTTCTCAATGAAAGTTGGCACATTTTGTGCCTAGTTTCACCTCCAATTGGTCTCATACCAATTGAGGTTACACATTTAAACTTATTGGTCTATTTGCACACTGTCCTCTACATATCTTTCAAACCCCAATTCAAACACACATTTAACTTGCTCTACTTTAAATCCCCATACCTTATTCTGATTTAATACCATTCCATATTCATTTATCACTTCTTACTATGGTTAATTTGGACAGAATACAAACATTCTATACATCAAATACAACCCTAAACCACAAAGTCCAAATTTAGCAATATATGTACATAAATACACCTAATCATTACATATAATCTCCACTACTAATTTACATATACATTCATCAATTCTTCTATGTCAACATTCTGCCAACACTTCCATCAATACATACAATTATTCAAGGGTTCCCAAGCTGCAGAAAATTGTTCTTCAACATCAAAGTGCCCTACAATTTACCAATTCCCATCCAAGTGCATAAATCACCATATATATGTGAAATAATCCTCTAGGATATTAAATCACCATGATCAACATTATTTCTCATCAATTATATGCATAAATATCTCATCAAAAACGTGACTCCATGGCTGTCCAAAATGAAAACAACAATAACTCTTCAAACTCAAAATTTTCCTTCACAAAACCAACACCCATAACATGCACACAAAACTTAACAAAGCTATCTTCAAAATTATGAACTTACCTTATGCTTGGAGCTTGTTAAACCTTGCTTAAACTTCTCAACTTTAGTATCAAACTCTTCCTTGTGATGAGTAAACAAAGTTTAATGAAGGAACTCAAGTGTTTGGAGTTGAAATGGAAGGATGGATCAAGCTTGCATGAAAATGTCCATGGAGTTTCCTCTCCCTTCATTCACGGCAACTTTGGTACAATGGAGAAGATGAAGTTTCTGCCTTGGATAATGGATGTACACCTGCCCCACTATGTGTTTAATTAATCCTTTAATGGTCCACTAACTCCAAATAATCATATAATAAGCCAATTGTTCATTTATTCCACATTAACCCATGATTTTAGCTATTTGTATTAGGTACCACTAAACTAATTTTTCATTTTATTTTCTAAGTGTAATATTATTTATTTTTAATGGACATTTAGGTCAAAAGACAATTCGGGATGTCAAATGACCATAATGCCCCTGTTCTGGTTGCATTCCCGATTTTTCGGTAATACCGGGTTTTGTCTGTTTTTCGATTTCTCACTTTTCTTTGTACTAATTATTTAATTTTTATTTGATCTTTCTAATGATATTTATTCTTCAATAAGGGTCTATTTAAGTCCTAAAAATGTTTTCCGTGGTTCCCGCATCCGTATTAGTCAACGGTCCACGCCGTGACTTCCAGGCGATCACCCATCGCTAGGTTTCCGCCGCTTAACTTGATCACATTTCTTTGCTATTATTTTTCCTTTGTTTTTCTTGTATTTTCTTTTCTTGTATTTCATTATTTTATGTCTCCTCCCTCATGTCAAAGGGTAGTTCTAGGCATCCTAGCTGTCTGGACAACACTGGTCACCGGAGCAGTAGAACGCACTACCGAACTTTGGGGTGTTACATATCATATAATTGCATACATTCTCATACATCTCATGCATTCATGGATAAGCAGTAAATATGGTATGATCATGGACTTTCTAAGGGATTCAATTTTGAGCCACCAAGAGTTGAATCAGGGCATTCCTAGGTGCATTTCATTCATTCATTTTACAAGAGTTGCTGAAGGAGTACATAATCAACACTTGATCTTGAATTCCTCCCACTGGTCCCACTAATGCTCTTGACCTCCTTGAATTTCTTGCAATCCATTATTACATAGTAATCCTTGGCATACCAAGGTGAATTTACAAGAATTAAATAAATGAAATTACAACCCAAAAATTATTACAACCTTAATAATACATGCCCAAAATAAATTAAAATAAATTAATTAATTTACAATCCCAAAGAAAACATAAAAGAAATAAATCTAATCACATTGATCTTTTATAGTCCATGATCATCCATCATGCATATCACTATTTAACAATTAAATAAAACATACATACTTAAATTAAATTGAATATCTCATATTCAACTTAAAAATCCATATTTGAATATGATTCAAATAAATTTAAAAATTTAGATTTGAATTTCATTCAAACAAATTTGAAAATTCATATTTAAATCACATTCAAACAACCTTAAAAATTCATATTTGAATCACATTCAAACATTTCTTAAAAAATCAGATTTGAATCACATTCAAACATTTTTTAAAAATTCATATCTGAATATTATTCAAACAACTTTAAAAAATCAGATTTAAATATGATTCAAACAACTTTAAAAATTCAGATTTGAATCACATTCAAACAATTTTTAAAATTCTGATTTGAATCAAAATTTAATTGTGTGATTAAAATTCTAATTAAACAATTTAATTAGACATAGGATGAGCTTTTATATCATACAACAATTGTAAATTAAAAAGCCAAACCTTTGCACCACCCATGAAGCCAAACCATGAGCACCATTGATGGTGTTCTTCATGCATACTGCCACACATCCATTGCAACCAGCAATGGATAAATCATTTCATGATCAAAACACACAATTAAATCATATAATCAAACTAAATGGCAAATATAGTGGCTCTGATACCAATTGAAGGAGCGAAAGCGTGAAAAACACAAGTTTATACCATTGAATTCAAAAATTTTCACCTAGGGTCACACGTATCATGCAAGATTTATTTTTATCTATTTGATTTCAATGATAAACAACATATTAAAACACTTTTAATATGTTTTTGGATCTGTATTTGTCATTTAAAATTTTAGAATTAATCAGATTAATTTTAGAACCCTAGATTAAATCAAGAATAAACACACTAAACTCTTGATGCATTGCAATGTATTTGTGCCTTTTAGGTGCGTCTTCAGGACATCAGATGTTGTCCCTCTAGCTTGTCCACACCAAGAACACCTATGGCAGCCCTTGAACAGCTTCTAAAGCTTTTTCTATTATTTAAAAAATCAAGTTTTGCCTTTTAAGAGATTAAGGATGCAAACAGGACACTAGAAACAATTTCTGATGTTCTTAATTCAAGAGATTGTTTGCTAATCTCTTGGATTGATTAAAGAAGAAGAAGAAAAGAAGAATGAGAGCTTCTAGGTGGTGGCACCAAGGGAGTGGCTGCTGCTTGTGTTATTTTTCTTTTCATAACAACACTTATATAGCTAGGTCAACACATTAAACCCTTGCCACATGTCACCCTTTGATTAGTTCTAGGTTTAATTGACCCAATCACATTGTGCCTAGTGTCAAAGCTATATTTAATCTTGATTTTAATCATCTTACATGATTAAAAGACATTTGGCAAGCTTATGTGTAATGCTATGTGTCACCATCTCATGGTGCCACATGTCACCTTGCGAAATGACCAAAATGCCCCTGTGTCTTAATTTTGAGTTCTCAACCCAAAATAATTATTTCTCTTCTTCTAATCAATTTATATCAAATATAAATTAATTAATTAATCTTTATTAATTAATTTCTCATTAATTAAATTCATATTTAAACACTTTAAATATAAATTTAACTTATACTGTACATCCAATAACCTAGATTTGGTTTCAAGTCATGCTAGGGACTTTGCAATCTAATTGCAAACCAAACCTATTTAATTAATCAATTAAACTCTTTAATTAATTAATTAAATCATATTTAATTAGGTGATAACATGTGTATGTGTGTAACTTACTAGGCTCATCACTAATTGGTAATGAAACATGATATCAACTCTTAATATCATCAGAACTCTTTCTTACCATAAATGATTTCTCTAAATTATTTTATGCACCTCATAGACCATGATTAACACCTAGCATGGCATGCCATGGCCACCGAATTAGTAATAAGGTTTACCTTAAATGAACTTATAATCATATGTTACCATGTACTAGAATCTCTCTGTTACAAAATCCCAACTCAAGCTGGAGTCATGGTTTATGTCAAACTCCATTTGCTATGAATATTATGTTCTCTTTTAATTCCAGTTCTTGATTAAAAAGATTTTCTCATCAGAAACTCTTTCTGAATAAATCTATCTGTCCTGGCCAGGAACTTGAAACATCAAGAACAATTAAATGAACATAGGATTTTATCTCTATTTACTTAGAGGAATAGATTCCATCTTGATCAACACCTACCTCCATATATAACTAGTAGAAGCCAACACATGCCCATATACCCATACACAGTACAAGTATGAAAGCAGTATCAAACTCAAACTACCTATATACAAGATAACTGTGCTATCTCAGGTCTAAAGATTATATTCACTGATATAATTTATGACAATGCATTGACAAGAGTAAACTCCATGTGCTTGTCATAAGTGTCACTGGTTCAGCCTACTTATCATTTATAAGTGCCTATCATGTTTGTCATATGGTATGAGACTCACCATTCCATCTTATTTATATCTCATATAACTTGGGAACAAACATGAATGCAATCTTTCTGGATAAATCATGTCCTTATTATGAAGTATCCTCGACTGTGAACCTATTTATGATACTTTGTACTAGAAATACTATCACTCATATTCTTAACAACTTAAGAATAGAATTTCTAACAAAATATTAATGGACCTTTTCTATTACTCATAAATATCTTATGCAAATGGAAAAGTGGAAATGCCTTTTATTAATAGAAACATGTACAAGATACATACTAAATGATATGCTATTGGGCATACTACTAACAATCTCCCATTCATTACAATATCTTAGACCCATCTTCTCAAGATGTCTGTCTAGCTGAGTCTGTGACATAGGCTTAGTGAATGGATCAGCTGGATTTTCAGCTGATGCTATTTTCTGCATGGTTACATCGCCTCGCCCAACTATTTCTCTGATAATGTGGTAGCGCCTTTCTATGTATTTGGATTTTTAGTGAGACCTTAGCTCCTTAGTGTAAGATCCTCTCGGTAGCAACTCCGTACATTCTACTGTTTCGGTGACCGGTGTCGGTCCGGACAGCTAGAACGTCCGGAAAAATATTTAAATTAAAGTGAGGGACCATAATTAACTCAAATATTAATAAGAAAAATTTAGTAAAAATTTTAGAAATAAAATACAACTAAGTCAAATGAGCCGGTACCCTAGCGAGGGGTAACCAGAGGGAAGTTGCGGTTCTCGCAACGAGGAGCCCTAGACCCGGGGGAAAAATTATAAAATAATTTTTGGGACTCCAGAGAAGGGTCATTGAGGTTCCTATGGCATTAGAATGCCAAGAAAATACCTAGAAAAATTTTTCAATCGGCACAGACGATTTAGACCCGTTAAGCCAAACGGAGGGCATTTTGGTCATTTCGCCTTCAGAGGTGATTTTTGGCCGACTTGTCCAGTTAAGTAAATAATTATTATGGTCTAAAATATGAATAAATATTACTAGAAATTAAATTGAAAATAAGTAGAGAAGAAAAGAATAGAAAATGAGAAAAATGCCCATTTATAACATATGATGATGTCATTTTAAAGCTCCCACCAATCACATATAAACAACCATCTAATTAACTAATGAAAGAGACCAAGAAGACCAAAAAAAATTCTGCTGCTCTTCTTCTTCTTCCTCAAGACGTTTTTCTCTTCTCCATAGCCCTCCATAGAAATTTCTTTCATTACTCCCATTTCCCATGAATTTCCACTACTAAACCCTAAGTCCCTTCACTAAAAACTTGTCTCTACCTCTTGGGAAGTGTTTGGTTACTAAGAAAAGTTAAGGAAATGAAGGATTGTGAAGGGACAAAAAGCTCATGCAAAGGTTAGTGCTTACTTATGCTAATATTCCTTTATTTCCATGTTAAAGACTTGAATTTAGTATGAAATTGTAAGTTAAATGGACTAAATTCATGTGTATACATACCATGGATTTCAGCTGCCCTAAGGAAGGAATAGGATTGAGTGTTGTTGATGGACTTAGAATGAATTAGAGCTTATGTTTAAAGTGCATGAACACATATATAATGAATGGAAGTGTGTAACTAAGGTGTATGGGTGAATTGCAATGAGAAATTAGGGTTTTGAGAAGTGAAAGATTGACTTGACTTAGGAAATTGTTAGGGAACATTTTAATGGTCAATTAGGGACCATTTTAGGTAAGTTAAGCACAATTTGGACTGAAAAATAAAATTGCAAAGTGAAGATATAGGCTGCCCTAGGACAGCAGCAGAGGGACTGAAAATTCAGTCCACTTGCACTGCCATAACTTGGGCTGTGTTGGTCCAATTGGTGTTTGGCCAATTGGACAAGAAACTAGACTTATAATGGCACATTTTTTCTGAAGAAACCATGCCCAAAAGACCAAAGCAAGAGGACCAAAACTTGGCCCCAAATCCGGATACCCTGCACTGATTCTGCAGAATTTTGCCAAATGAACAGTAACTGTTCATTTGGCCATAACTCACTGTAGATTTGGTCAATTGACTTGAAATTTTTACAGCAACAAGTTAAGACATAGAAAAACAACTTTCATGAAGAAACCTACCCCAAATTATGACCAGAACCTAACCCAAATGGCAGTCACAGTTACTGTTCAAACCTGCAACTCTGCAGATTTTGATTTGAGCAGTAATGTTTGGATGACTATAACTCTCTCTAGAAAACTCGGATTTAGGCGATTCTTGATCCGATGGAAACCTAAGGCATAGTAGAACATTTCATATGAAGAAAGTTAGACCAAATTATGAACTTAACTTGGTCAAATTACTGACCAAACTTGGACCAAAAATCGCTGCACTCCAAAATCTCGGCATGAACAAAGGCACGTGAACAGTAAACTTATTTTGGCCATAACTTGAGCTACAAAACTCCAAATGGAGTGATTAAAAAAAGGAAATTCAACTAGACAAAATAAGGAACAACTTTCATGTTTTGCATTTCTTCAAATTCCCACAACAACAGTGTCCAATGGAACAGTGAAGTTGACTCACAAAAACTGAAAAATCTGCTCCTTTGGTTTAATACTTAGAAATGGTATTAACACTTAATGCCAACAAGTTTTGAATGCCAAATGTGGTATATTGGGAGTGCCAAAGTCAGTGTACATATTTTCTATTCAAAAGTCAACATTTTTGTTGACCAATGAGGTGAATAGTGACACCAAAACCAAAAATTGGCAATTTTGCCAAAATGACCTAAGCTTTGAGAAAGTGACCAAAACTAACAAGTTTTAAATGCAAAATGGGTTACATTGGGAGTGTTAAAACCAATGCACCTATGTTCTATGCAAAAGTCAACTTTTTGTTGACTATTGAAGTGAATAGTGACATAAAAACTTGAAATTCAAAAAAAATTGAAGAATTCAAAAGTATCAAATGCCCTAGTAGGCCTAATGTGATTGGTTTGGATAGGTTGGCATGCCAATAGGGTTCTGATAGCAGTATTGCGTATGATATATGGCTTCATTGCCATTCTGTGATGTGATAGCCTATGGCTATACTGATTATGATGTTTTACTTGGCTTTATGCCTTATTGCTTATATGGCTTATTAGCCATTCTGTTTGCACACCGGGAGACACATTGTGACCGATGGTGTGACGACCGAGTACTGTACCCAGTGCTAGTTTACCCATTTATCCAGTCCGGTCAATTTGTATAGGTTACTTGGGCATGGAAAAGTATAACGGTAATTGAACTGATTGTTAAAGAAAATACGAAAACTAAATATCAGGAATGATTACGATAGAATACAATGAAAACTTAAAATTCATAAAGAAGTTAATATCATAAAACGTAATTAGCCCTCGACGAAACACTAAGTTGGTAATTATTCAGTTCTTATGAACACAATGGCTAAGAAATTATGATTTTTATGTTGCATATTATTTCTTTCTATTTTATTATTTGCACCACTAAGCTTTATGCTTAGCGCGTCTCTTTTGCAACGCATAGGTACTGAAGATTGGACAGAGCGCCAGTAGACCACAGTTGGTAAGGCGGTTCACGATTACGCATAGTGTATGCATGTCACCTCACCGTCGTGATGCATTGGTAGGACGCTAGATGTCATTTTGGTATTTTGTAATTGATTTTATTTTCTCATATGTATTTGAACTTATGTAATATATTTTGATATTCATGTAAATAATGAAAAGTGTGGTTGTAAATGGAAAAGTGAATGTTTATCTATCATATATGCATGGTATCATATGAGATGGATGAATGATTGGATAATGAATGGTTGACAAATGTTGAGAACTGAAATTGAGAAATATTGATGAGATTTTAATATTGGAGTTTGGAAATGATTGAATGTGAATATTGGAAGTGTTTTTCACGGTTCCGAAGAACTCTTTTCTCCATTTTTAACCGGTACTCCGCCGGATTTTCTTTAAAATTTTCGGAACCTCAAATAAATAATAATTTCGATAAATGGCTTAAATAAATTATATTTCACAAGTTATATTCAAAAGGAGGAATAAAAATGAATTAAGATAAAATAGAGTGCTCGGCACACTGAGTGGCATAAATTGCTCGGCTACACTGTAGTCAGGTAAGGGGTGTCACACTTAGCCTGTATGACTGCTCCATTATTGTCATAGTGTAGTGGAACTGCTGACTCAATGGAAGGAACTACTGCAAGTTCTTTCACGAACTTCTTTATCCAAATAGCTTCCTTTGCAGCATCTGATGCAACAATATACTCAGCCTCTATAGTGGAATCTGCAGTCGTGCTCTGTTTGGAACTCTTCCATCTGACTGCACCTCCATTACAAATGAACACATATCCAGAGGTAGACTTTCTATCATCAATATCTTATTGGAAATCAGAATCAGTATAACCATCCAATTGCAAGTCTCCACCTCCATATATCAAGAATAAATCCTTAGTTCTTCTCAAGTACTTAAGGATATTCTTGACAGCTATCCAGTGTTCCAAACCTGGATTGGATTGATACCTGCTAGTCAAACTAACAGCATATGCGATATCCGACCTAGTACACAACATTGCATACATTAAGCTTCCAATAGCTGAAGTATATGGAATCCTGGCCATTTTATCTCTTTCTTCATGTGTCTTTGGAGACATCTCTTTAGAAAGGTGGATACTATGTCTCACTGGAAACAATCCTCTCTTGGAATCAAGCATGTTAAACCTCTTTAACACCTTTTCCAAGTATAGAGTTTGGGATAAATCAATTATTCTTTTCGCTCTATCTCTATAGATGCGAATCCCAAGAATATAGGTTGCCTCCCCTAAGTCTTTCATGGAGAATGTATTTGTCAACCATACCTTTACAGTTGTCAACATACCTGTGTTATTACCCATCAATAGTATGCCATCCACATATAAGACAAGGAAAGTGATAGCACTATCACTAACCTTCTTATATACACATGGCTCATCCTCATTTTTGATAAAACCAAAGGATTTAATGGCTTCATCAAAACGGATGTTCCAACTCCTCGAAGCTTGCTTCAACCCATAAATGGATCGCTTTAGCTTGCATATCTTGGAACCATCTTGGGATTCAAAACCCCTAGGTTGTGCCATGAAAATGTTTTCTTCAATGTACCCATTGAGAAAAGCCGTTTTGATATCCATCTGCCAAATCTCATAATCATAGTATGCAGCTTTTACTAATAGAATCCTAATTAATTTAAGCAAGGCAACAGGCGAGAAAGTCTCCTCATAGTCGATTCCTTGCCTTTGGCGAAACCCTTTCGCTACTACCGTTGCCTTATAGGTCTCTACATTTCCATCAGAACCAATTTTCTTCTTGAAAACTCATTTGTTCCCTATAGGTACAACACCTTCAGGTCGGTCAACAATATCCCAAACTTGATTCTTATACATGGAATCAATTTCAGCTTTCATAGCATCAATCCATTTTGAAGAGTCTATATCTGATATAGCTTCTTCATAGGTAAGTGGATCATCTCCATGATCTAATTCTTCATAAGTAGACAACTCTTGTTCTTCTTCATGAAGGAAACCAAATCTCACTAGTGGGTGAGATACCCTGGTTGTTCTACGAGAAACAGCTGTAGATGTTTCATCAATGGGTGTAGGTTGACTGGATGGATCTATATCCATTTGATCTGTTGGTTGATCAGAATTCTCCAATTCCAACTCTATTTGCCTTCCTTTGCCTCCTTCTTGAACAAACCGTTGTTCAAGAAATGTGGCATCTCTACTTATCACAACCTTTTTTGATGTAGGCAAATAAAAATAATATCCAAAACTATCTTTTGGATATCCAACAAATAGACCCTTTTCTGATCTAGTTTCCAATTTATCAGTGTTCAACTTTTTGACATAAGCTGGATAACCCCAAATCTTAACATGCTTAAGACTTGGTTTTCTTCCATGCCATATCTGATAAGGTGTGGAAAAAACTGATTTTGATGGAATCCTATTCAGAATATACAAAGCTGATTCTAATGCAAATCCCCAAAAGGAGATTGGCATATCAATATAGCTCATCATACTACGTATCATATCCAATAGGGTACGATTTCTCCTTTCAGATACACCATTAAGTTGTGGTGTTCCTGGAGGAGTCAGCTGGGAAACAATGCCGTGCTCTCTTAATTATTCATCAAATTCAGTACTCAAATATTCACCTCCATGATCTGATCGAAGAGCTTTAATACTTTTTCCTGTTTGATTTTTTACTTCTGATTTAAATTCTTTGAACTTTTCAAAGGATTCATGTTTGTATTTCATCAAATACAAATAACCAAACCTTGATTTATCATCAGTAAAGGTAATAAAGTAATGAAAATCACCTTTAACCATTTCCTTAAATGGATCACATACATCACTATGTATTAGTTCCAAAATATTTTCAGTTCTTAGTCCTTGTTCAACAAAGGGTGATCTAGTCATTTTGCCCTGAAGGCAAGATTCATAAGTTGGGGTAGGCTCAGAGCCCAATGAGGATAAAATCCCCATTTTCTCCAATTTTGCAATCCTATCTTCTGCAACATGACCTAAACTTATGTGCCAAATATATTTTGAACTTGAGTTGATTTTCATGATGGCATTGCATTCTTCTAGATTGCTATACTCTGGACAGTGGAAACACTTTCCTGCTGGCAGTGGAAACATTTTCCTGCTTGTAGTGGAAACACTTTCCTTTACCTTTGTCAACTTTGATCTTTGTTTTTTTTGTTTGGCTATCTTCTTGGAAGATCTTGGAACTTGAGGTTTCTTTTCTAATTGCCCTTTTTCTTATTAGACTTTCCAACAGAAAAATATGGAATCAAAGCTACCTCTTTTCCTTTATTGCCCGGTATATTCTTTTGGGCAATAACCAGCATGTTGAGTAAACTAGCCAAGGTGCATTCTTGTTTAGTCATATGGAAATTTGTCATAAAATACCCAAAAGACTCAGCAAGGGACTGAAGGATCAAATCCGTCTGTAGTTGGAAATCGATGTTGAAGTCAAGATGTTCCAACTGCTTAATCAGCCGAATCATCTTGTGGACATGATCCCCAACATTCTATCCCTCAGACATCCTCATGCGAAACAGCTGTCTAGATATCTCATACCTAGCATTCCTGCTTTGCTCACCATACAACTCTTGTAGGTGAAGGAGGATCTCACTCGCACTCTGCATGTTCTCATGCTACTTTTGTAACTCATTACTCATGGAAGCAAGCATGTAACGCTTAGCTCATATATCATGCTCCTTCCACTTGTCCAAAGTTTCATGTTCCTCAGGAGTGGCCTCTGGAGGTAAAGGACCAGGAACATTTGAGTGTCACTGGTTTGGCCTACTTATCATTTATAAGTGCCTATCATGTTTGTCATATGGTATGAGACTCACCATTCCATCTTATTTATATCTCATATAAATAACTTGGGAACAAACATGAATACAATCTTTATGGATAAGTCATGTCCTTATTATGAAGTATCCTCGATTGTGAACCTATTTATGATACTTTATACTCGAAATACTGTCACTCATATTCTTAACAACTTAAGAATAGAATTTCTAAGAAAATATCAATGGACCTTTTCTATTACACATAAATATCTTATGTAAACAGAAAAGTGAAAATGCCTTTTATTAATAAAAACATGTACAAGATACATACTAAATGATATGCTCTAGGGCATACTACTAACATGACCAACCAACAAATCAAATAGATATAGATCCATCTAGTCAACCTACACCTATTGTTGAAACATCTACAGTAATTCCTCATAGATCAACCAGGATATCTCACCCACCAGTGAGATATAGTTTCTTTCATGAAGATGAACAAGAGTTGTTTACTCATGAAGAAGTAGATCATGCAGATGATCCACTTACCTATGAAGAAGCTATATCAGATATAGACTCTTCAAAATGGATTAAAGCTATGAAATCTGAAATTGATTCCATGTATAAGAATCAAGTTTGGGATCTTGTTGACCCACCTGAAGGTATTGTACCTATAGGGAATAAACGAATTTTCAAGAAGAAAATTGGTTCTGATGGAAAGGTAGAGACCTATAAAGCAAGGCTAGTAGCAAAAGGATTTCGCCAAAGACAAGGAATCGACTATGAGGAGACTTTCTCGCCTGTTGCCATGCTTAAATTAATTAGGATTCTATTAGCAATATCTGCATACTATGATTATGAGATTTGGCAGATGGATGTCAAAACAACTTTTCTCAATGGATACATTGAAGAAAACATTTTCATGGAACAACCTAGGGGTTTTGAATCCCAAGATAGTTCCAAGGTATGCAAGCTGAAGCGATCCATTTATGGGTTGAAACAAACTTCGAGGAATTGGAACATCTGTTTTGATGAAGCCATTAAGTCATTTGGTTTTATAAAAAATGAGGATGAACCATGTGTATATAAGAAGGTTAGTGATAGTGCTGTCACTTTCCTTATCTTATATGTGGATGACATTTTGTTGATGGGTAATGACACAGGTATGTTGATAGCTATAAAGGTATGGTTGTCAAATACATTCTCCATAAAAGACTTAGGGAAGGTAACCTATATTCTTAGAATTAGCATGTACAAAGATAGAGCAAAAAGAATAATTGGTTTATCCCAAAGTCTATACTGGAAAAGGTGTTAAAGAGGTTTAACATGCTTGATTCCAAGAGAGGATTGTTACCAGTGAGACATGGTATCCACCTTTCTAAAGAGATGTCTCCAAAGACACCTGAAGAAAGAGATAAAATGGCTAGGATTCCATATGCTTCGGCTATTGGAAGTTTGATGTATGCAATGATGTGTACTAGGCCGGATTTTGCACATGCTATTAGTTTGACTAGCAAGTTTTAATCCAATCCAGGTTTGGATCACTAGATAGTCAAGAATATCCTTAACTACTTGAGAAGAACTAAGGATTTTTTCTTGATTTATGGAGGTGGTGACTTGCAATTGGACGGTTATACTGATTCTGATTTCTAATCAGATATCGATGATAGAAAGTCTAACTCTAGGTTTGTGTTCATTTTTTATGGAGGTGCAGTCAGTTGGAAGAGTTCCAAATAGAGTACGACTGCTGATTCCACTACAGAGGCTGAGTATATTACTGCATCATATGTTATAAAAGAAGCTATTTGGATAAAGAAGTTCATGATAAAACTTGCAGTAGTTCCTTCCATCAGCAGTTCCACTCTACTGTGACAACAATGGAGCAGTCATACAGGCTAAGGAACACCGGTCTCATCAGAAATCCAAACACATAGAAAG
The DNA here is from genome assembly GCF_030052815.1 of Hevea brasiliensis. Lineage (NCBI taxonomy): Eukaryota > Viridiplantae > Streptophyta > Magnoliopsida > Malpighiales > Euphorbiaceae > Hevea > Hevea brasiliensis. Next base: position 81,173,806 of record NC_079496.1, read on the forward strand.
GCGTTACCACATTATCAGAGAAATAGTTTGGTGAGGCAATGTAGGCATGCAGAAAATGTTAGTAGTATGCCCTAGAGCATATCATTTAGTATGTATCTTGTACATGTTTTTATTAATAAAAGGCATTTCCACTTTTCTGCTTACATAATATATTTATGTGTAATAGAAAAGGTCCATTGATATTTTGTTAGAAATTCTATTCTTAAGTTGTTAAGAATATGAGTGATAGTATTTCTAGCGCAAAGTATCATAAATAGGTTCAAAATCGAGGATACTTCATAATAAGGACATGACTTATCCACAAAGATTGTATTCATGTTTGTTCCCAAGTTATTTATATGAGATATAAATAAGATGGAATGGTGAGTCTCATTCCATATGACAAACATAATAGGTACTTATAAATGATAAGTAGGCCGAACTAGTGACACTTATGACAAGCACATGGAGTTTACTCTTGTCAATATTTTGTCATAAATCATATCAGTGCATATAATCTTTAGACCTGAGATAGCACAGTTATCTTGTATATAGGTAGTTTGAGTTTGATATTGCTTTCATACTTGTATTGTGTATGGGTATATGGGCATGTGTTGGCTCCTACTAGTTATATATGGAGGTAGGTGTTGATTAAGATGGAATCTGTTCCTCTAAGTAAATAGAGATAAAATCCTATGTTCATTTAATTGTTCTTGATGTTTTAAGTTCCTGGCCAGGACAGATAGATTTATTCAGAAAAGAGTTTCTGATGAGAAAATCTTTTTAATAAAGAACTGGAATTAAAAGAGAACATAATATTCATAGCAAATGGAGTTTGACATAAACCATGACTCCAGCTTGAGTTGGGATTTTGTAACAAAGAGATTCCAGTGCATGGTAACATATGATTATAGGTTCATTTAAGGTAAACCTTATTACTAATTGGGTGGCCATGGCATACTATGCTAGGTGTTAACCATGGTCTATGAGGTGCATAAAATGATTTAGAGAAATCATTTATAGTAAGAAAGAGTTCTGATGATATTAAGAGTTGATATCATATCTCATTGCCAATTAGTGATGAGCCTAGTAAGTCACACACATGCACAAGTTATCACCTAATTAAATATAATTTAATTAATTAATTAAAGAGTTTAATTGATTAATTAAATAGGTTTTGTTTGCAATTAGATTGCAAAGTCCCTAGCATGACTTAAAACCAAATCTAGATTATTGGATGTATAGTATAAGTTAAATTTATATTTAAAGTGTTTAAATATGAATTTAATTAATGAGAAATTCAAAATAAAATATGCCATGATATGCCACCAATTGGAAAACCAAAACGGGAATTTTACAAGCCCAATTGATATGCTACCAATTGGAGATGAAAATAGACATAAAATAACACAATTTTCATTAAGGAACCATGGCCAAAGACTGACTAAAACTTGGTGAACCAATTGACCAAAGTGAAATGAGAGCAGGCTGCCACTGCACCAAACTGACCAAATGAATAGTAACTGTTCATTTGGTCATAATTCGAGCTAGACAGGTCAAATTGACCTGAAATTTTACCAGCAATTACATGAGATATAGACCTAAAACTTTCATGAAGAATACCACCCCAAATTATGCCATTAACCTAGTCAAATTATTGAGCAAAGTTGAGTTATTGAACCTGCAACTCTGCAGAATTGCCATTTGAGTAGTAATGTTTGAATGGCTATAACTCTCTCTAGAAAACTCAAATTTAGGTGATTCTTAAACCGATGGAAACCTAAGACACAGTAGAACATTTCATATGAAGAAAGGTAGACCAAATTATGAACTTAACTTGATCAAATTACTGAATGAAGTTGGACCAAAAATCTGCCAGAACCATAGTTGCAGTATGAACAGTGCATGTGAACAGTAACTGTATTTTGGCTATAACTTGAGCTACAAAACTCCGATTGGGGTGATCCAAAAATGAGAATACACTTAAGACAATAAGGAACATTTTCTATGAAGGAAGTTTTACCAAATTCCAACAGTAGATTGACCAATGGAATAGTGCAACTTCGGAGCACCAAAATCGAAAATTGGCAATTTTGCCAAAATGACCTAAGCTTTGAGAAAATGATCAAAACCAACAAGTTTAATGACCAAAATGTGGTATGTGGGTGAAGTTGGAGTTCCCATACCTATTAAGCCTTAAAAAGTCAACAATTTGACTTGAATAGTGTAGTGAATAGTAACTCGAAATACAAAAACTTCGAGAACGTCGAATTTAACACAATAGAGCTAGTTAAAATGAAGTGAAATTTATTTTTGGATTTATGCTAAGTTATGGTACTGAAACACTGTGAAATTGTGTATTTCGCTGAAAAAGACTTGGAAGCCCTTAAAGACTGAGTCAAGGCCTAGAGGCGACTCCAGTCAGGTTTGTGCACAATAAACCCTATTTAAGCATTTTATCCTTAAAAAATTGATTTAATACGCATTATGAATTTATGAACTTTTGTGTTGCCACTTTGTGATCAAATTGTAACTTTGGAAATTGATTTGATTTTTGTATGCAATATTTGAATGAAATGTTTGAAATGGATTTTTGATTCACACTTAGCATGACAGTTACTTATTATTCCTCCTCCATTTATGGGGTTGAGATCGTTTATTTTCCTCCCTCTCTGGCTTGCCAGTTGAGATTGTAGATCGGATGAGTACTCATTAGCTAGCTAGTCACCTCCCTCATTGATTTCGATTAATGGGGTTGTAGATTGCTTTGTCGTGGTGTACAACGCGGCATTGATCGAAAATTTTGTGTCATGGCTTAAGTTGTGTATGACTTTGGCAACACTGTGTTTATGAAATTATTTGACTAAATTGTGTTATTATGAGCTCTGATAGTTTGCGAAATGTGATTGAGAAATATTTAAACCGTGTTTTGATAATGAATGATTTATGTATTGCATTTTAAATTTTTATTGTGCACCACTGAGTATTTTTATACTCAGCGATGGCTTATTTTGCTATCGCAGATAAGAGCAAGGAAAAAGCAGCAGAGTGAGCTGCTACTGAGTTGAAGATCACATCAAGCTTTTGTACGGGTATTATTTTATACCCTTGTAGATAATTTTGATGTAAATATGGAAATGTTGTATGTATCAATGTAGTTGAGCAGTTGTAAATAAATTGTAATAATATTATTTTGGATTTTCTTCTGTAGATTTGATATTTGTACATATGAATTTCCTGCTTTATGTTTTGTGAATGGAATTATTAAATATTCTGAGTTGACAAATTTGATTTGGATTGTGGAACTGTTGTGGAATGAATTGATTTGAGTTGAATTGTGAATTATTGAAGGTTGAGAGTTGTGAAATATTTTTGGAAGTGCTTTTTACAGGTCTTTGAAGAACTGGTTTCTCAAAATACAGAGGGAACTCTGTCAAAATTTTTATAAAATTTGCGGCAAAACTAAAATAAACAAAAATTTTTATTAGTATTTAAACTTGAATAAATGGTTTTAAATTCTTATCAAAATGCTCACCACTTCCAAAATGTAAGAAAATCGTTTTAAAATCCCTTGTAGGGTACTTAATGGGTTATCGGTAGGTGAAGTTCGGTAGTTCATTAAGTATTCTACGGGATCATGTTATGCCTTACGGAGGGGGTAAGGTGTGACATACCCGATGATCTCTCGCTGGATGCACTAGCAGCCTAATCTGCTACCCTGTCCGTCTGTCTACCTGCGACAGCAATGAAAAGCTATCACTAAGACAATGTCTCATTGGTGCACAACATTAACCAAATACAACTTTAAATCACAAATCATAAATCATATAAATAGTGGATACGTAAAATCATAGTTGAATTCAGGACAATGAATGTCATAAAGAATTTAAACTCCATTTCACAATATCACAATAAATCTCAATAATCAAAACATAGTTAAATTCAAAAGACAGTGAATTTCAATAAGAATTTAAACTCCATTTCACAATCTCACAATACATATCAATAAATCACACACAGCTTAATCATGTTCCAAAGTTCAATTTGTCCCAAAAGCCGATGGCTAATAAGGTATTCAATTCGTCCCAAAAGCTGATGGCTAATGAGGAATAACATAGCTAGCTAGCAATAATATGAGTACTCATTCTATTCGTCCTCAATAGGCACACACCTCAACACTTCAGCCAGAGAGGGAATTCAATTCGTCCCACTAGACAAGCTAGTGAGGAATACAATCAATATACATGATAGCTGTGGTTTCAAACCATTTCCGATGCTTTTTAATCAATAAGTATCCATCAATATCATTCAAACAAATTTTCACAGTTTCAAACAAATTTTCACAGTTTCAAACCATTTACAATGTTTTTCAAGCAGTAAGTATCTATTCAAACACATTTCCACAATTTAAAACAATAATGTACAAATAGTCATAATTCATTTCAATTGAAAAATTCAAAAGAAATAGCTGTTGTGCACAAACCTCTGATAATTGTCTCTTGGCCTTGACTCAGTGTTTCCTTCCCTTTCCTTGAGTTTTTGCTAACTGAGAAACACAATTTGAAGTGTTTCAGTACTCATTTAAATTGTCTCTAACGATAATGCTTGATAATTAATTCACTGAATTCTATTATTTGCTTAGTCAACCTAATATATCGACCCTCGATGCATTCTAGGTAAATTAGGTTTTAATGTTACTAATATGTCACATTTGTAGCCTTTTAGGGTTGGTACATGTTACCCAATTCATTTCCATGTATTTTGCATTTTATTGCAATTTGCTGGATTCCGGGATACTAGTTTGACCTAGCCGGACGACCTAGTTCCCTCGATTTTGGAGTTTCGGTCAAAACTACAAACTTGTGGATCTATGTCTTATTGAACGCGGGGCAAAATTTCAGGTCATTCTGAGTTTACTAGACCAAGTTACGGTCATTTTACTATTGCTGGTCAAAGTGCATCAAAATTGGTCACTTTAGGTCATTTTAGGTTCGGCCAGTTTTTAGACCCGAAATTTTGCAAGCTGTTTGACTTGCTTATGGTCATTTCTGGGCTTTGGTGTCTTCATAAGACTTGTAGATATATGTCTTAACTATTCATGGTTAAAATTTCAGGTCAATTGGACCTATTTTGAGTGAGTTATGGCCTAAAAACTAACTGCTGCCCAAATGGTAAATTTTCAGGCCTTAATTGCACTAATCCGGATTTGGTCACTTTTCAAGTTACCTTACAAGCAGAATTTTAGTAAGCTTCCTTCATGAAAGTTGGCACATTTTGTGCCTAGTTTCACCTCCAATTGGTCTCATACCAATTCGAGCCACACACTTAAGGTTCTAGGTCCAAAATATAAACTGCCCTATTGCATTTTGTTCATTACTCATCAAAGGACAGTTTTAACACTTACCAAACTACACATTCATGCCAATTCTAGTTTGTACCATAACCTAAACATAATTTACAACATATTGTTAGTCATTTTGGCAGCTTACAATCACCCTCAATATGCACCATTTAGTACAGAATTTTTCCAAGCTTAAATTACTACAATTCAATCACCTAACCTAGCTCATTTACATGTCCAACCTCACACCATCATACATATACCCAAGTTGCCATAACAACTATCACAATTCAACATTAATATTCCATAAACCAAATATGAAATAACATCCTTATGGTTCACCAAACCAAGCTGCCGATTCATACATTACACTCCATTAATTTCCAAGCTTCCAAATTCAAGTACACATTCACATATACTAAGTATACATCACCCAAATTAATTCCTACACACATAAACATTTAATCAACCCTTTAATCTACCATTTACAAGCAAGAATAAACTGTCCTCAAGGAGTTTCCATGGCTTCCAAAAGTACACATCCCCCTTTAAACATCAAACCTCAAAAATCTCTCCATAATTCAAGTACCCATAACATCCTTACAAACTTTAATGAAACAATAATAAAAAACACAAACTTATTACTTTGGAAATTCTTCAAAACCTCACCAAAACTTCTTAAAATTGCTATCAAACTCTTCCTTGCAAGGTGAGGATAAACTTTAATGAAGACAAGTGTGGGAAAAGATGGCTTAATCATGGAGTTAAAATGGCTTGAAGGTGGGCGGCCATGGGAGAGGTTTGAGAGCTTGCATGCGACTAATGGACTTTTCAAATGAAGAAGATGAATTACAAATTTGTTAGTGGATATTTCTGTCCACTTATGATATAATATGTTGTATAATGGTCCACTAACATAGTTTAATAATAAATAATGTTAAACTTTCCATATTTCCACATTAAGTCCCTAATTTTTGCTAATTGAATTAGGTACCACCAATTTAATTTTTTATGACATTTTACAAATATAATATCATGTATTTTTAATGGACATTTAGGTCAAAAGACAACTCGGGATGTCAAATGACCACAATGCCCCTGTTCGGGTTGTATTCCCGATTTTTCGGTAACACCGGGTTTTGTCCGTTTTTCGATTTCTCACTTTTATTTGTACTAATTAATTAATTTTTCTTTGATATTTCTAATGGCATTTATACTTCAATAGACATTTATTTAAGTCCTAAAAATATTTTCCAGGGTTTCCCGCGCTCCAGGGCTAGTCAACGGTCCACGCTGCGACTTCCCGGTGCGGTCATCCATCGCTAGGGTTATCGGCTCGTTTAACTTGGTTACATTTCATTGCTATTATTTTTCCTTTGTTTTTCTTGTATTTTCTTTTCTTGTATTTCATTATTTTATGTCTCCTTATTCATATCTAAGTGTAGTTCTAGGCATCCTAGCTGTCTGGACAACACTGGTCATCAGAACAGCAGAACGCACTAGTAAACTTAGGGGTGTTACAATTCTCCCCCCCTTAAAATAAATTTTGTCTCAAAATTTTACCTGACATTAGTCTCTGAATAGCTGTGGGTGCTGTCTCCTCATATCCTCTTCACGTTCCCAAGTAGCTTCCTGGCCTGAATGATGGTTCCACAGCACTTTAACCAGGTGTATCTATTTATTCCTCAGCTGCTTCACCTCATAAGCCAGAATTTCTATGGGTTCTTCCTCATATGAGAGGTCTGGATTTACCTCATTCTCTTCAACTGATAGCACATGAGATGGGTCAGATCTGTACCTCCTTAACATGGACACATGGAAGACACTGTGTATCCTTGCTAACTCCGGAGGTAATGCCAACCGATATGCCAGAGGACCCACTCTTTCCAGAACCTCATATGGTCCAATGAAATGAGGACTCAGTTTCCCCTTTCTGCCAAATCTCATAATCCTCTTCCAAGCAGAAACTTTGAGGAATACCTTATCACCTACTGCATGTTCAATATCTCTTCTCTTCAGATCAACATAGGACTTCTGACGGTCTGATGCAACCTTGAGTCTATCTCTGATCAATATGATCTTTTCCTCTGTCTACTGAAAAATTTCTGGCCCAATCATCTTCCTTTCACCTACTTCATCCCAACATAAGGGAGTTCTGCACTTTCTGCCATACAAAGCTTCATATGGAGGCATCCCAATGCTTGATTGATAGCTGTTGTTATAAGCAAACTCAATCAAAGGTAAGTGTGTATCCCAACTACCTTCAAACTCAATCAGACAAGCTGTCACACCCTACTCCCCTATAAGATGTAACATGATCCCGTAGTATACCTAATGAATTATCGTACTTCGCCTACCAATAACCCATTAGATATACTACAAGGGATTTTAAAAACAATTTTTGTGAAATTTAAATCGTCGATTAAAATCTAGTGTTATAAAATTTTTTCAAAATTTCGGCAAAGTGCCGGCTGTATTTTAAAAAAACAGTTCTTCAATCCTGCAAAAGAAAATGCTCCTAATATATTTTCTCAAATACAACTTCAATAACTTCATTTGCACTCATAATTCAAATCTCAATAATCAAATCAATCTCCTCATAGAAGAAACATTTCATTGATTACAAGACTCAAAATTAATATTACAAAACTATTCAGATAAATGAAATCCCAAACTTATATTTACAATAATTTACATTTAATTACATACCAAAATATTTTACAAGAGTTTTTATACAACTGCTCAAATAATTTACATACATATTATTACATGCATACATCAAAACCTATGTACATGGGTATACCTATGATATACCTGGAGCTGATCTGAATGTGTTTTCAAAGAAACATACCCACTGCTCTATGCTCTTCTTACCTGCGACAGCATACAAAGCTATCGCTGAGCGGTGAACCTAGTGGTGCACAACTATAATTTAAAACATAGTACAATATACATTGACAAAATTTATAGTAAATAATTTGGAAATCTGAATACTCATCAAATTCTAAAACTCAAAATATTCATTGCCAATAATGTGAATCATTTGTATAAAATGATTTCGATCATGAAATTCAATTTATCAAATCATAACTAACCATTTAGGTAATTCCAAAAAAATCAATTATACATAAATCATAATTGAAATCACAATTCTTTACCATTCAAAAGCCATTCTGTATCTCAAAAACCATGCTGTATCTCAAAAATCATTCTTTATCTCACTAACTATGCAAGATTAATCCGAAAGGGCCATATTTGATGTGATTCTAACTCCCTATGGTCGGGGAAGTCGAATCAGATTCTAACTCCCTATGGTCGGGGAGGTCGAATCATCGTGCACAGTACCATCACAATAATGAATCTTCCGCAAGGGCCATAACGATAAAATAAACTTAGATCTAACCTCAAATCAGAGGAAAATCTAAGCCTGTGCACGTACCATGGTAATCAAAACACAACTAACTCCATTGTCTTCTCAACAAATGAGAGAGACGGGTAATAACCTAGTCAAGCATCTATAGTGAGATATAAAACAATATCACAATCCTTTTAGTGAGCATAAATCACAATATAATTCGATTCAAATTCAATTTAAATATCCAATAATTTTTATGCTCATCACAATTCAAATAATAAATTTGCATTTTTCCATGAAAATTACCATCACAATTCAAAATATGTTCTATCACAATTTTCTAAAACATAATTTATTCAATCCATAACAATGCTTAATACTTGTGGAAATACCATTTCACAAAGCTAAATTCATACATACTATAACAATTTTCAATAATCATTGAATTAAATCCAACGCTTGTTAAACATAATACATAAGAAAAATATGTCATTTAATCATATGAAATATTCAAACAAAATTAGTTAAAAACTAGTTGTGCACAAACCTCTGATAACTGTCTCTTGGCTCTAACTCAGTGTTTCCTTCCCCTTCCCTGAGTTTTTGCTAACTGAGAAATACAATTTGAAGTGTTTCAGTGCTCATTTAAACTGTCTCTAAGAATCAGGTTCAATAATTAATTTATCGAATTCTATTATTTCCTTAGTCAACCTAATATGTCGACCCTCGATGCGTTCTAGGTAAATTTGGTTTTAATGTTACTAATATGTCACATTCAATAGTCTTTTAAGGTTCGTACATGTTACCAAGTTCATTTCCATGTATCTTGCATTTTCTTGTAATTTGCTGGATTCCGGGATACTAGTTTGACCTAGCCGGACGACCTAGTTCCCTCAATTTTTGGGTTTCGGTCAAAACTACAAACTTGTAGATCTATGTCTTATTGCAGGCGGGGCAAAATTTCAGGTCATTCCAAGTTATGTAGACCAAGTTATGGTCATTTTACTATTGTTGGTCAAATTGCACCAAAATTGGTCACTTTAGGTCATTTTGGGTCAATTTTGGTTCGGCCAGTTTTTGGACTTGAACTTGTGCAAGCTGTTTGACTTGCTTATGGTCATTTCTGGGTTTTTGTGTCTTCATAAGACTTGTAGATATGGGTCTTAACTATTCATGGTCAAAATTTCAGGTGAATTGGACCTGTTTTGAGTGAGTTATGGCCTAAATACTTACTGCTGCCCAAATGGTAAGTTTTTAGGCCTTAATTGCACTTAATTCGGATTTGGTCATTTTTTAAGCTACCTTGCAAGCAGAATTTTGGCAAGCTTTCTTCATGAAAGTTGGCACATTTTGTGCCTAGTTTCACCTCCAATTGGTCTTATACCAATTGGAGCCACACACTTAAAGTTATAGGCCTAAAACACAAACTGCCTTATTGCATTTCTTTCGTACACATCAAGGATCACTCCTAACACTTACCAAACTCAATATTCAAGTCAATTCTGGTTGTATCATGACCTAAACATAATTCACAACACATTATAGGTCATTTTGGCAGTTTACAATTACATTCAACATACACCATAAAGTGCAGAATTTTTTAACTCAATTTACAACAATTCAATCACCTAACCATAACACTTTTTTCATGTCCAACTTCACACCATCATATATACACTCAAACTGCCCTAACATCCAACACAATTCAACATTAATATACCCTAAACCAAGCATGAATTCCAGCATTCTTCAAGAGTTAACAACCTGCCTCAATGGTACCTTTACATTCTATTAATTTCCAAGCTTCAAATTTCAATTCACATTTATATATACTAAGTATATATCACCCAAAAAATTTCCTACACAATATACATTTAATCAATCATTTAATTCACCATTTACAAGCAAAAATAAACTGCCTTCAAAGTGTTTCCATGGCTGCCAAAAGTACACATCCCCATTCAACATCAAACCTCAAAAATTTCTCCATAAATCAAACACCCATAACATCCTTACAAACTTTAACAAAGCAACAATCAAAAACACAAACTTACCACTTTGGGAATTCTTCAAAACCTCTCCAAAACTTGGTTTTCTTGTTGCCTATCTACTGCCCATGTTGTGTAGAACAACTTTAGTGAAGGAATCAAGTGGAAAAGGTGAATTAATCAAGGTTGCATGGAGGTCCTTCCATGGCCAACAATGGTGGTTTGTGTGGATGCTTGAATTCGGCAAAGTGAGGATTTGAGGAAGAAAGAATGCTGCAGATTGTGAGTGGGACCAATTCTATTTTTTTTTTTATGCTTAAGATATCCCATAGTGGTCCATTAAGTGATTAAAGAATTGAAGTTAATGTTTAACTTTCATTTATTCCACATTAAACCCATAATTTTTCTTATTCATAAAACACATAATATTTCATTTTTTTTATGGCATTTTCAAACTTTATTACCATTTATTTTTAATAGACATTTAGGTCAAAAGACAACTCGGGATGTCAAATGACCACAATGCCCCTGTTCGGGTTGTATTCCCGATTTTTCGATAACACCGAGTTTTATCCGTTTTTCGATTTCTCACTTTTCTTTGTATTAATTATTTAATTTTTCTTTGATATTTTTAATGATATTTATACTTCAATTGATGTCTCTTTAAGTCCTAAAAATATTTTCCGTGGTTCCTCAAATCCGAGGCTAGTCAACGGTCCACGCCGTGACTTCCCAGTGCGGTCACCCATCGCTAGGGTTCTCGGCTCGCTTAACTCGGTTACACTTCTTTGCTATTATTTTTCCTTTGTTTTTCTTGTATTTTCTTTTCTTGTATTTCATTATTTTATGTCTCCTCACTCATAGCGAAGTGTAGTTCTAGGCATTCTCGCTGTCTGGTCATTGGAATAGTAGAACGCACTACCGAACATAGGGGTGTTACAATTCTCCCCCCCTTAAAATAAATTTCGTCTCGAAATTTTACCTGGCATTAGTCTCTGAACAGCTGTGGGTGCTGTCTCCTCATATCCTCTTCACGTTCCCAAGTAGCTTCCTAGCCTGAATGATGGTTCCACAGCACTTTAACTAGGTGTATCTGTTTATTCCTCATCTGCTTCACCTCATATGCCGGAATTTCTATGGGTTCTTCCTCATAGGAGAGGTCTAGATTTACCTCAATCTCTTTAACTGATAATACATGAGATGGGTCTGATCTGTACCTCCTTAATATAGACACATGGAAGACACTGTGTATCCTTGCTAACTCTGGAGGTAATGCTAACCGATATGCCAAAGGACCCACTCTTTCTAGAACCTCATATGTTCCGATGAAACGAGGACTCAGTTTCCCCTTTCTGCCAAATCTCATAGTCCTCTTCCAAGCAGAAACTTTGAGGAATACATTATCACCCATTGCATATTCAATATCTCTTCTCTTCAGATCAACATAATGAAGGAACGGAAGCGTGAAAAACACAAGATTATACCATTGAATTCAAAAATTTTCACCTAGGGTCACAAGCACCATGCAAGATTTATTTTTATCTATTTGATTTCAATGATAAACAACATATTAAAACTCTTTTAATATGTTTTTGGATCTGTATTTGCCATTTAAGATTTTAAAATTAATCAGATTAATTTTAGAACCCTAGATTAAATCAAGAACGATTACACTAACCTCTTGATGTGCGTGTCTGCGCCTTTGAGATTCGTCTTGAGGACACGGATGTTGTCCCTCTAGCTTGTCCACACCAAGAACACCTATGGCAGCCCTTGAACAGCTTCTAAAGCCTTTTCTATTAATTAGAAATTCAAGTTCTGCCTTTTAAGAGATTAGAGATGCAAGCAGGACACTAGAAACAATTTCTAGTGTTCTTAATTCAAGAGATTGATGGCTAATCTCTTTGAATTGATGAGAGATGAAGAGAAATAGCTGGAGAGGCTCAAAGTGGCGTGACATATGAGAGGAGAGGCTGCTGGTTATGTTTTCTTTTCATAACCACACTTAAATAGCTAGGTTAACACATTAAACCCTAGCCACATGTCACCTTTTGATTAGCTCTAGGTTTAAGTGACCCAATCACATTGTGCCAAGTGTCAAACCTATATTTAATCTTGATTTTAATCATCTTACATGATTAAAAAAACATTTGGCAAGCTTATGTGTTATGCCATGTGTCAACTTCTCATGTTGCCACGTGTCACATCGTGAAATGACCAAAATGCCCTGTGTCTTAATTTTGAGTTCTTAACCCAAAATAATTATTTTCTTCTTCTAATTAATTTATATCAAATATAAATTAATTAATTAATCTCTATTAATTAATTTCTCATCAATTAAATTCATATTTAAACACTTTAAATATAAATTTAATTTATACTACACATCCAATAATCTAGATTTGGTTTCAAGTCATGCTAGGGACTTTGCAATTTTATTGCAAACCAAATCTATTTAATTAATCAATTAAACTCTTTAATTAATTAATTAAATCATATTTAAATAGGTGATAACTTGTGTATGTGTGTGACTTACTAGGCTCATCACTAATTGGCAATGAGACATGATATCAACTCTTAATATCATCAGAACTCTTTCTTACCATAAATGATTTCTCTAAATCATTTTATGAACCTCATAGACCATGGTTAACACCTAGCATAGCATGCCATGGCCACCCAATTAGTAATAAGGTTTACCTTAAATGAACCTATAATCATATGTTACCATGCACTAGAATCTATCATTTACAAAATCCCATCTCAAGATGGAGACATGGTTTATGTCATAATACATTTGCTATGAATATTATGTTCTCTTTTAATTCCAGTTCTTGATTAAAAGATTTTTCTCATCAGAAACTCTTGTCTGAATAAATCTATCTGTCCTGGCCAGGAACTTGAAACATCAAGAACAATTAAATGAACATAGGATTTTAACTCTATTTACTTAGAGGAACAGATTCCATCTTGATCAACACCTACCTCCATATATAACTAGTAGGAGCCAACAGATGCCCATATACCCATACGGTACAAGTATGAAAGATCAAACTCAAACTACCTATATACAAGATAATCGTGCTATCTCAGGTCTAAAGATTATATGCATTGATATGATTTATGACAAAACATTGACAAGAGTAAACTCCATGTGCTTGTCATAAGTGTCACCGGTTGGCCTACTTATCATGTATAAGTGCCTATCATGTTTGTTATATGGCATGAGACTCACCATTCCATCTTATTTATATCTCATATAAATAACTTGGGAACAAACATGAATACAATCTTTACGGATAAGTCATGTCCTTATTATGAAGTATCCTTGATTGTGAACCTATTTATGATACTTTGTGCTAGAAATATTGTCACTCATATTCTTAACAACTTAAGAATAATATTTCTAATAAAATATCAATGGACCTTTTCTATTACACATAAATATATTATGTAAACAGAAAAGTGGAAATGCCTTTTATTAATAAAATATATACAAGATACATACTAAATGATATGCTCTAGGGCATACTACTAACAATCTCCCACTAGCACTAGAGCCATTCATTACAATACCTTAGACCCATCTTCTCAAGATGTCGGTCTAACGAGCTTGTGACAAAGGCTTAGTGAATGAATCACCGGATTTTCAGTGATGCTATTTTCTGCATGGCTATATTGCCTTGCCCAACTATATCTCGATAATGTGGTAGTGCCTTTCTATGTGTTTGGATTTTGGGTGAGACCTTAGTTCCTTAGCCTATATGATGCTCCATTGTTGTCATGTAATGGAAGACTCAATGGAAGGAACTCTTGTAAGTTCTGTCACGAACTTCTTCATCCAAATAGCTTCTTTTGCGACATCGATGCGACAATATACTCAACCTCGATAGTGGAATCTGCAATCGTGCTCTGTTTGGAACTCTTCCAACCGATGCACCTCCATTACAAATGAACACATATCCAGAGGTAGACTTTCTATCATCGATATCGATTGGAAATCGAATCGGTATAACCATCCAATTGCAAGTCTCCACCTCCATAAATCAAGAATAAATCCTTAGTTCTTCTCAAGTACTTAAGGATATTCTTGTGACTATCGATGTTCCAAACGGATTGGATTGACACTGCTAGTCAAACTAACGACATATGCGATATCAGGCCTAGTACACAACATTGCATACTTTAAACTTCCAATAGCGAAGCATATGGAATCTGGCCATCTTATCTCTTTCTTGGTGTCTTTGGAGACATCTCTTTAGAAAGGTGGATACCATGTCTCACTTGGTAACAATCCTCTCTTGGAATCAAGCATGTTAAACCTCTTTAACACCTTTTCTAAGTATAGACTTTGGAATAAACCAATTATTCTGTTCGCTCTATCTCTATAGATGCGAATCCCAAGAATATAGGTTGCCTCCCCTAAGTCTTTCATGGAGAATGTATTTGACAACCATACCTTTATAGTCATCAACATACCCGTATCATTACCCATCAACAGTATGTCATCTACATATAAGACAAGGAAAGTGATAGCAATCACTAACCTTCTTATATACACATGGCTCATCCTCATTTTTGATAAAACCAAAAGATTTAATGGCTTCATCAAAGCGGATGTTCCAACTCCTCGAAGCTTGTTTCAACCCATAAATGGATCGCTTTAGCTTGCATACCTTGGAACCATCTTGAGATTCAAATCCCTAGGTTGTTCCATGAAAATGTTTTCTTCAATGTATCCATTGAGAAAAGCATTTTGACATCCATCGCCAAATCTCATAATCATAGTATGCAACTATTGCTAATAAAATCCTAATTGATTTAAGCATGGCAACAAAGTAGAAAGTCTCCTCATAGTCTATTCCTTGCCTTTGGCGAAACCCTTTCGCTACTAGCCTTGCCTTATAGGTCTCTACCTTTCCATCGAACCAATTTTCTTCTTGAAAACCCATTTGTTCCCTATAGGTACAATACCTTCAGGTGGGTCAACAAGATCCCAAACTTGATTCTTATACATGGAATCAATCTCGGATTTCATAGCATCAATCCATTTTGAAGAGTCTATATCTGATATAGCTTCTTCATAGGTAAGTGGATCATCCCCATGATCTACTTCTTCATGAGTAGACAACTCTTGTTCTTCTTCATGAAGAAAACCATATCTCACTGGTGGGTGAGATACCCTGGTTGTTCTACGAGGACCAGCTGTAGATGTTTCATCAATGGGTATAGGTTGACTAGATGGATCTATATCCATCGATCATTGGTTGGTCAGAATTCTCCAATTCTAACTCTATTTGCCTTCCTTTGCCTCCTTCTTGAACAAACTGTTGTTCAAGAAATGTGGCATCTCTACTTATCACAACCTTTTGTGAAGTAGGCAAATAAAAATAATATCCAAAACTATCTTTTGGATATCCAACAAATCGACCTTTTACGATCGGTCTCCAATTTATCGGTGTTAAGCTTTTGATATAAGTCGACAACCCCAAATCTTAACATGCTTAAGACTTGGTTTTCTTCCATGCCATATCTCATAAGGTGTGGAAGAAAGCGATTTTGATGGAATCCTATTCGAATATATAAAGTGATTCTAATGCAAATCCCCAAAAGAGATTGGCATTTCGGTATAGCTCATCATACTACGTACCATATCCAATAGGGTACGATTTCTCCTTCAGATACACCATTCATTGTGGCGTTCCTGGAGGAGTCAGCTGAGAAACAATGCCATGCTCTCTCAAGTATTCATCAAATTCAGTACTCAAATATTCACCTCCACGATCTGATCGAAGAGCTTTAATATTTTTTCCTGTTTGATTTTCTACTTGGTATTTAAATTCTTTGAACTTTTCAAAGGATTCATGTTTGTATTTCATCAAATACAAATACCCAAACCTTGATTTATCATCAGTAAAGGTAATAAAATAATGAAAGCCCCCTCTAGCCATTTCTTTAAACGGACCACATACATCACTATGTATTAGTTCCAAAATATTTTCAGCTCTTAGCCCTTGTCCAACAAAGGGTGATCTAGTCATTTTGCCTTGAAGGCAAGATTCACAAGTTGGAGTAGGCTCAGAGCCCAATGAGGATAGAATCCCCATTTTCTCCAATTTTGCAATCCTATCTTCTGCAACATGACATAACCTTAAGTGCCAAATATATTTTGAACTTGAGTTGTTTTTCACCATGGCATTGCATTCATTTAGATTGCTATACTCTGGCCAGTGGTAACACTTTCTTACTGGCAATGGAAACACTTTCCTGTTAGCAATGGAAACACTTTCCTGTTGGTAGTGGAAACACTTTCCTGTTGGCAGTGGAAACACTTTCCTTTGCCTTTGTCAGCTTTGGTCTTCCCTTTCTGTTTAGCTATTTTCTTGGAAGGACCAGGAATGTGAAGTTTCTTTTTCTTATTGCCCTTCTTCTTGTTGGACTTTCCAGCGGAAGAAGATGCAACCAAAGCTACCTCTTTTCCTTTATTGCCCAGCATATTCTTTTGGGCAATAACTAGCATGTTGAGTAAACCAGTTAAGGTGCATTCCTATTTAGTCATATGGAAATTTGTCACAAAATTCCCAAAAGACTCAGGAAGGGACTGAAGGATCAAATCCGTTTGTAGTAGGAAATCCATGTTGAAGTCAAGATGTTCCAACTGCTCAATCAGCCGAATCATCTTGTGGACATGATCCTCAACATTCTGTCCCTCAAACATCCTCATACGGAATAGCTGTCTAGATATCTCATACCTAGCATTCCTGCTGTGCTCACCATACAACTCTTGTAGGTGAAGAAGGATCTCACTAGCACTCTGCATGTTCTCATGTTGCTTCTGTAACTCATTACTCATGGAAGCAAGCATGTAACACTTAGCTCTCATATCATGCTCCTTCCACTTGTCCAAAGTATCATGTTCCTCTTGTGTGGCCTCTGGAGGTAAGCGACCAGGAACATTTGAATATAGAACATATCCTATATGTTCAAGGTTCAGGACAAGTTTCAAATTTCTTAGCCAATCTTAGGTCTGTCAACTGTTGTGATCAAGTATGCTTGCAAGGATATTGGATGGTGGTGGTTATTTTGTGCTCATTTTTATCGAGAAAATTAAGAAAATAACAGATTAATTAGTAAATGTATCATGTAATTAACCAAATGATTATGGTCTTTTAATCAAATTGGTCCTCCCACTAACTTAGCGAATCCTACACTTCCAAAGTAGAAAACGGAAATCCTAGTTGGATGGATTTCTAGTGGGTGATTGAATTCTTATAATTCTATTGATCATCCTCAGGTACATCCATTATTGGAATTACAATAAACTATAAGTGAGCAACTCCTTGCCCATCACATCTCATGTGAGGTTCAATCCTTTACCTAGCCCCTAATGCTCAAAATCTCAGGTACATCCATTATTGACTTATCTTGCATTAGTTAAGTTGATCCCATTGAGCCAGTAATTATGCAAATAATTTTAATGTCCTCAGGTACATCCAATATTGGCCACTAAACCATTTACATATTTACAACATCTCATGCTTAACAATTATTCTTAAGAAAATCTCTTAAATAAATTGCATCTTATGCAACTATTTAAAATTTCTTAAAATAATTGCCCCAATGGAGGGCCTATGTTATAATTACTTTAATTATAGCATTTCCAACTTAATCATTTGTTTGGAAGATTTTATAGCCATCCTAATTACTATTAAGGTCTCACTTTGCACATTATCCATTTAGCATGCATATATCATATAATTGCATACATTCCCATACATCTCATGCATTCATGGATAAGCGATAAATATGGTATGATCATGGACTTTCTAAGGGATTCAATTGAGCCACCAAGAATTGAATCAGGGCATTCCTAGGTGCATTTCATTCATTCATTTTACAAGAGTTGCTGAAGGAGTACATAATCAACACTTGATATTGAATTCCTCCCTTTGGTCCCACCAATGCTCTTGACCTCCTTGAACTTCTTGCAATCCAATATTACATAGTAATCCTTGGCATACCAAGGCGAATTTACAAGAACTTAAATAAATGAAATTACAACCCAAAAATATTACAAACTTAATAATACATGCCCAAAATAAATTAAAATAAATTAATTAATTTACAATCCCAAAGAAACATAAAAGAAATAAATCCAATCACATTGGTCTTTTATAGTCCATGATCATCCATCATGCATATCACTATTTAACAATTAAATAAAACATACATACTTAAATTAAATTGAATATCTCATATTCAACTTAAAATTCAGATTTGAATATGATTCAAATAAATTTAAAAATTCAGATTTGAATCTCATTCAAACAAATTTAAAAATTCAGATTTGAATCACATTCAAACAACTTCAAAAATTCAGATTTGAATCACATTCAAACATTTTTAAAAAATCAGATTTGAATCACATTCAAATATTTTTTAAAAAATCAGATCTGAATTTTATTGAATCAATTTTAAAAAATCAGATTTAAATATGATTCAAACAACTTTAAAAATTCAGATTTGAATCTCATTCAAACAACTTTTAAAATTCAGATTTGAATCACATTCAAACATTTTTAAAATTCTGATTTGAATCATAATTTAATTGTGTGATTAAAACAACTAATTAAACACTTTAATTAGTCAAAGAATAGGCCTTAGATCATACAACAATTGCAGAATTAAAAGCCAAACCTTGAATCACCCATGGAACCATTGTTGCCTCCATACCTCATGATCCAACCAGCAATGAATCTCTTGATCTCATGATCAAACACACAATTAAATTATATAATCAACAATCTAAATGGCAAATATAGTGGCTCGATACCAATTGAAGGCAGGCGTGAAAAACACAAGATTATACCATTGAATTCAAAAATTTTCACCTAGGGTCACAAGCACCATGCAAGATTTATTTTTATCTATTTGATTTCAATGATAAACAACATATTAAAACTCTTTTAATATGTTTTTGGATCTGTATTTGCCATTTAAGATTTTAAAATTAATCAGATTAATTTTAGAACCTAGATTAAATCAAGAACGATTACACTAACCTCTTGATGTGCAGCGTGTCTGCGCTTTGAGATTCGTCTTGAGGACACGGATGTTGTCCCTCTAGCTTGTCCACACCAAGAACACCTATGGCAGCCCTTGAACAGCTTCTAAAGCCTTTTCTATTAATTAGAAATTCAAGTTCTGCCTTTTAAGAGATTAGAGATGCAAGCAGGACACTAGAAACAATTTCTAGTGTTCTTAATTCAAGAGATTGATGGCTAATCTCTTTGAATTGATGAGAGATGAAGAGAAATAGCTGGAGAGGCTCAAAGTGGCGTGACATATGAGAGGAGAGGCTGCTGGTTATGTTTTCTTTTCATAACCACACTTAAATAGCTAGGTTAACACATTAAACCCTAGCCACATGTCACCTTTTGATTAGCTCTAGGTTTAAGTGACCCAATCACATTGTGCCAAGTGTCAAACCTATATTTAATCTTGATTTTAATCATCTTACATGATTAAAAAAACATTTGGCAAGCTTATGTGTTATACCATGTGTCACCATCTCATGGTGCCACGTGTCACATCGTGAAATGACCAAAATGCCGTGTCTTAATTTTGAGTTCTTAACCCAAAATAATTATTTTCTTCTTCTAATTAATTTATATCAAATATAAATTAATTAATTAATCTCTATTAATTAATTTCTCATCAATTAAATTCATATTTAAACACTTTAAATATAAATTTAATTTATACTACACATCCAATAATCTAGATTTGGTTTCAAGTCATGCTAGGGACTTTGCAATTTTATTGCAAACCAAATCTATTTAATTAATCAATTAAACTCTTTAATTAATTAATTAAATCATATTTAAATAGGTGATAACTTGTGTATGTGTGTGACTTACTAGGCTCATCACTAATTGGCAATGAGACATGATATCAACTCTTAATATCATCGAACTCTTTCTTACCATAAATGATTTCTCTAAATCATTTTAGGAACCTCATAGACCATGGTTAACACCTAGCATAGCATGCCATGGCCACCCAATTAGTAATAAGGTTTACCTTAAATGAACCTATAATCATATGTTACCATGCACTAGAATCTCTCATACAAAATCCCAACTCAATTTGAGTCATGGTTTATGTCAAACTCCATTTGCTATGAATATTATGTTCTCTTTTAATTCCAGTTCTTGATTAAAAGATTTTTCTCATCGAAACTCTTTTACGAATAAATCTATCTGTCTGGCAGAACTTGAAACATCAAGAACAATTAAATGAACATAGGATTTTAACTCTATTTACTTAGAGGAACAGATTCCATCTTGATCAACACCTACCTCCATATATAACTAGTAGGAGCCAACAGATGCCCATATACCCATACGGTACAAGTATGAAAGCGATATCAAACTCAAACTACCTATATACAAGATAATCTGCTATCTCAGTCTAAAGATTATATGCCGATATGATTTATGACAAAATATTGACAAGAGTAAACTCCATGTGCTTGTCATAAGTGTCACTGGTTCGGCCTACTTATCATGTATAAGTGCCTATCATGTTTGTTATATGGCATGAGACTCACCATTCCATCTTATTTATATCTCATATAAATAACTTGGGAACAAACATGAATACAATCTTTCTGGATAAGTCATGTCCTTATTATGAAGTATCCTTGATTGTGAACCTATTTATGATACTTTGTGCTAGAAATATTGTCACTCATATTCTTAACAACTTAAGAATAATATTTCTAACAAAATATCAATGGACCTTTTCTATTACACATAAATATATTATGTAAACGGAAAAGTGGAAATGCCTTTTATTAATAAAATATATACAAGATACATACTAAATGATATGCTCTAGGGCATACTACTAACACATAAGACTTCTGACGGTCTGACGCAGCCTTGAGTCTATCTTTGATCAATTTGATCTTTTCCTATGTCTTCTGAATAATTTCTGGCCCAATCATCTTTCTTTCACCAACTTCATCCCAACATAGGGGAGTTCTGCACTTTCTGCCATACAAAGCTTCATATGGAGGCATCCCAATGCTTGATTGATAGCTGTTGTTATAAGCAAACTCAATCAAAGGCAAGTGTGTATCCCAACTACCTTCAAACTCAATCACACAAGCCCGTAGCATATCCTCCAATATCTGAATAACCCTTTCAGGTTGGCCATCTGTCTGTGGGTGGAATGCTGTGCTGAAGTTCAATCTAGTTCTTAGGGCTCTCTGAAGACTACCCCAGAATCTAGAAGTGAACCTAGGATCTCTATCAAATACAATTGATACTGGCACTTCATGCAATTTTATAATTTCATTTATGTACAATCTGGCCAATCTTTCCAGGCTATAGTCCATCCGGACTGGCAAAAAGTGATTAGACTTGGTTAGTCTGTCAACTATAACCCATACTGCATCATGACTATTCTGTGTCTTCAAAAGTCTCATCACAAAATCCATAGTTATCCATTCCCTTACAGTGTTTCATAGGGTACCATTTGTATGCTAGCTTGATACTTATTATTGTATACAAATTCTGTTAATGGGATGTATCTGTCCCATCTCCCCTCGGATTTAAGGACAGAAGTTCTCAGTATATTCTCGAGGGTTTATTACATTTTACAAGTTATTATTATCATTTCATTTCATTATTTATAGAAACTTAATGAGTTTCAAAATTTACCTGAATCACTTGTTTCGACTGTCCATCTGTCTGAGGATGATAAGTCGTACTGATATCTCTAAGCTTATAGCAATTACTATGGTACAGGTAATTCACATTAATATAACTGAGTCACTGACTCTAGCTACCTTACAAGTGTAGTCGTTTGATAGGCTAGTTCTGAAGTTTTAAATTTCTGACTAAAATTTTCACATTTATTTCCAGTAATAGTACTCTATTCGGGTGTAACTGTATCAATTTATAGATTACTTACAAATATTCTTAGTTTATTGTACCACGAGGAAGCACGTAGCTCTACACAATAATCCCATGTCGGTTCTATAATCTGCAGCTTACAATACAAACATCGAGAACATTATATAGTCACTATGTTATAACCTCATGGATTAGGTTTTCTAACATCTTATCTTTCTCGAATCCACTAATATCCTAAACCGATTCTGATTACAATATCCATTAATAATTACTAACAGTAACATCTTTGCCCTCATCTAGAGCAATTCTATTACTGTAACTTACTTTTAGGTCCTCTTGCCTTACATTAAGTAGGCTCGCCAATTAGCTTTATAATTTATGGTATGTTAAAAAATACTTTTAGCTAACAATTCTTCCAAACTTAATGTCAATCATACTTGTTATTGTAGTTTTGATCCTAAAAGACTAGTCACTAACGTATCAAAATTTATTCCCCTATAAAGGAATAGCAACAAAACATAGAATTCTAACACTAACATATAAATAAGTAGTGCTGGGATCAAATAATAACTCATTGTTTCCTTCAAAAATTAAGAACTTACCAGCAGCTATATCCGAAGTTTCTGCTCTTTCTCCTTGGCGCATAGTGGACGCTCTGACTGGTGCGCTACTATATTCAAGTTGATTCACTGTGTTATAGTGGTGAGGAGTACCAACTCTATTTCTATCTCGACTCTAACTGACGGTCTGTGAACTTCGGAGAGCAGATCGAGGTGCTCTAGTACAATCTTTAGCAAAGTGTCCAAGTTTTCCATAATTGTAGCAGGCTCCAGAGGCCCTTCGATAAATACCTCCATGTAACTTACCACAAACATGGCAGAAAGGGGCATAATAGGAACTTCTGGTTGTTCGACGACTAGATCTTGGTGGTCTCTGCCCTGATGATCCACCTCTATCATATTTCTGAGCTCGGGGTTCCTCAAATTCTTTTCTCTTCCCCAAATTACTGTTCGAGCTCTGACCCATAAGTTTCTCCCTCTTTTCCATTTCACACTGCCCTTGTGGGGGTTGGGTTTGTACTTGGGCTTGGGCTGACAGATTATCAGCCATTTGTTGGAAGAAAGTGGCCATTTGCTGGGCCATTTGTGCAGTAATTTGTACTAGTAAAACTGGTACAGTTGGGCCGTCGACACTTTGTGGAGCTGGGGCCTCAACTTGTACTTCTGCCATCACGGACTGTTCTATTGTCTCATTCTTCTCTTCCATATCTTTTCATAGGATTTTCTATTCCTGTACAACCAACATAAGGAGATTCCTCTCCATTAGTTCATATTTATTATGTAAATGTACTATATGTATCAAACATTTGAGCAGTTATAGTTACCGACAAAAAGATTTCAAATTCACAATTTAAAATTTACTTTAAAACCATTGCTCTGATACCACAAAACATGTCACACCCTACTCCCCTATAAGATGTAACATGATCCCGTAGTATACCTAATGAATTACCATACTTCGCCTACCGATAACCCATTAGATATACTACAAGGGATTTTAAAAACAATTTTTGTGAAATTTAAATCATCGATTAAAATCTAGTGTTATAAAATTTTTTCAAAATTTCGGCAAAGTGCCTGCTGTATTTTGAGAAAACAGTTCTTCAATCCTACAAAAAAAAATGCTCCCAATATGTTTTCTCAAATACAACTTCAATAACTTCATTTGCACTCATAATTCAAATCTCAATAATCAAATCAATCTCCTCATAGAAGAAACATTTCATTGATTACAAGACTCAAAATTAATATTAGAAAACTATTCAGATAAATGAAATCCCAAACTTACATTTACAATAATTTACATTTAATTACATGCCAAAATATTTTACAAGAGTTTTTATACAACTACTCAAATAATTTACATACATATTATTACATGCATACATCAAAACCTATGTACATGGGTATACCTATGATATACCTGGAGCTGATCTGAATGTGTCTTCAAAGAAACTTACTCACTGCTCTATGCTCTTCTTACCTGCGACAGCATACAAAGCTATCGCTGAGCAGTGAACTCAGGGGTGCACAACTATAATTTAAAACATAGTACAATATACATTGACAAAATTTATAGTAAATAATTTGGAAATCTGAATACTCATCAAATTCTAAAACTCAAAATATTCATTGCCAATAATGTGAATCATTTGTATAAAATGACTTCGATTATGAAATTCAATTTATCAAATCATAACTAACCATTTAGGTAATTCCAACAAAATCAATTATGCATAAATAATAATTGAAATCACAATTCTTTACCATTCAAAAGCCATTCTGTATCTCAAAAATCATGATGTATCTCAAAAATCATTCTTTATCTCACTAAATATGCAAGACTAATCCGAAAAGGCCATATTCGATGTGATTCTAACTCCCTATGGTCGGGGAGGCCGAATCAGATTCTAACTCCCTATGGTCGGGGAGGTCGAATCATCGTGCACAGTACCATCACAATAATGAATCTTCCGTAAGGGCCATAATGATAAAATAAACTTAGATCTAACCTCAAATCAGAGGAAAATCTAAGCCTGTGCACGTACCATGGTAATCAAAACACAACTAACTCCATTGTCTTCTCAACAAATGAGAGAGACGGGTAATAACCTAGTTAAGCATCTATAGTGAGATATAAAACAATATCACAATCCTTTTAGTGAGCATAAATAACAATATAATTCGATTCAAATTCAATTTCAATATCCAATAATTTTTATGCTCATCACAATTCAAATAATAAATTTGTATTTTTCCATGAAAATTACCATCACAATTCAAAACATGTTATATCACAATTTTCCAAAACATAATTTATTCAATCCATAACAATGCTTAATACTTGTGGAAATATCATTTCACAAAGCTAAATTCATACATACTATAACAATTTTCAATAATCATTGAATTAAATCCAATGCTTGTTAAACATAATACATAAGAAAAATATGTCATTTAATCATATGAAATATTCAAACAAAATTAGTTAAAAACTAGTTGTGCACAAACCTCTGATAACTATCTCTTGGCTCTGACTCAGTGTTTCCTTCCCCTTCCCTGAGTCTTTGCTAACTGAGAAACACAATTTGAAGTGTTTCAGTACTCATTTAAATTGTCTCTAAGAATGAGGTTCAATAATTAATTTATAGAATTCTAGTATTTCCTTAGTCAACCTAATATGTCGACCCTCGATGCATTCTAGGTAAATTTGGTTTTAATGTTACTAATATGTCACATTCAATAGTCTTTTAGGGTTGGTACATGTTACCAAGTTCATTTCCATGTATCTTGCATTTTCTTGCAATTTGCTGGATTCCGGGATACTAGTTTGACCTAGCCGGACGACCTAGTTCCCTCGGTTTTCGGGTTTTGGTCAAAACTACAAACTTGTAGATCTATGTTATTGCGCGCGGGGCAAAATTTCAGGTCATTCCGAGTTATGTAGACCAAGTTATGGTCATTTTACTATTGTTTGTCAAATTGCACCAAAATTGGTCACTTTAGGTCATTTTAGGTCAATTTTGGTTCGGCTAGTTTTTGGACCCGAACTTGTGTAAGCTGTTTGACTTGCTTATGGTAATTTCTGGGTTTTGGTGTCTTCATAAGACTTGTAGATATGGGTTTTAGCTATTCATGGTCAAAATTTCATGTCAATTGGACCTGTTTTGAGTGAGTTATGGCCTAAACACTAACTGCTGCCCAAATGGTCAGTTTTTAGGCCTTAATTGCACTTAATCCGGATTTGGTCATTTTTTAAGCTACCTTGCAAGCAGAATTTTGGCAAGATTTCTTCATGAAAGTTGGCACATTTTGTGCCTAGTTTCACCTCCAATTGGTCTCATACCAATTGGAGCCATACACTAAAAGTTATAGGCCTAAAACACAAACTGCCTTATTGCATTTCTTTCATACACATCAAGGATGACTCCTAACACTTACCAAACTCAATATTCAAGTCAATTCTGGTTGTATCATGACCTAAACATAATTCACAACACATTATAGGTCATTTTGGCAGCTTAAAATTACATTCAACATACACCATAAAGTGCAGAATTTTTCAACTCAATTTACAACAATTCAATCACCTAACCATAACACTTTTTTCATGTCCAACTTCACACCATCATATATACACTCAAACTGCCCTAACATCCAACACAATTCAACATTAATATAACCTAAACCAAGCATGAATTCCAGCATTCTTCAAGAGTTAACAACCTGCCGTAATGGTACCTTTGCATTCCATTAATTTCCAAGCTTCAAATTTTAATTCACATTTACATATACTAAGTATACATCACCCAAACAATTTCCTACACAATATACATTTAATCAATCATTTAATTCACCATTTACAAGCAAAAATAAACTGCCTTCAAAGTGTTTCCATGGATGCCAAAAGTACACATCCCCATTCAACATCAAACCTCAAAAATTTCTCCATAAATCAAACACCCAAAACATCCTTACAAACTTTAACAAAGCAACAATAAAAAACACAAACTTACCACTTTGGAAATTCTTCAAAACCTCTCCAAAACTTGGTTTTCTTGTTGCCTATCTACTGCCCATATTGTGTAGAACAACTTTAGTGAAGGAATCAAGTGGAAAAGGTGAATTAATCAAGGTTGCATGGAGGTCCTTCCATGGCCAACAATGGTGGTTTGTGTGGATGCTTGAATTCGGCAAAGTGAGGATTTGAGGAAGAAAGAATGTTGCAGATTGTGAGTGGGACCAATTCTGTCTTTTTTATGCTTAAGATATCCCATAGTGGTCCATTAAGTGATTAAAGAATTGAAGTTAATGTTTAACTTTCATTTATTCCACATTAAGCCCATAATTTTTCTTATTCATACAACACATAATATTTCATTTTTTTATGGCATTTTCAAACTTTATTATCATTTATTTTTAATGGACATTTAGGTCAAAAGATAACTCGGGATGTCAAATGACCACAATGCCCCTGTTCGGGTTGTATTCCCGATTTTTCGATAACACCGGGTTTTGTCCATTTTTCGATTTCTCACTTTTCTTTGCACTAATTATTTAATTTTTGTTTGATATTTCTAATGATATTTATACTTCAATTGATGTCTCTTTAAGTCCTAAAAATATTTTCCAGGGTTCCCCGCAGTCCAGGGCTAGTCAACGGTCCACGCCGTGACTTCCCGGTGCGATCACCTATTGCTAGGGTTCTCGGCTCGCTTAACTTGGTTACACTTCTTTGCTATTATTTTTTCTTTGTTTTTCTTGTATTTTCTTTTCTTGTATTTCATTATTTTATGTCTCCTCACTCATATCGAAGTGTAGTTCTAGGCATTCTAGTTGTCCGGACAACACTGGTCATTGGAACAGTAGAACGCACTACCGAACATAGGGGTGTTATACAAGCCCGTAGCATATCCTCCAATATCTGAATTACCCTTTCAGACTGGCCATCTGTGTAACATCCTCCCGGTAGCAATTCCGTACAGTCTACTGTTCCGGTGACCGGTGTCGGTCCGGACAGCTAGAACTTCTGGAAAAAAAAATATTTAAACTAAAGTGAAGAACCATAATTAACTCAAATATTAATAAGAAAAATTTAGTAAAAATTTTAGAAATAAAATACAACCAAGTTAAATGAGCCGGTGCCCAAGCGAAGGATAACCAGAGGGAAGTTGCGGTTCTCGCAACGAGGAGCCCTAGACCGGGGGGAAAAATTTTAAAATAATTTTTGAGACTCCAGAGAAGGGTTATTGAGGTTCCTATGGCATTAGAATGCCAAGAAAATACCTAGAAAAATTTTTCAATCGGTACAGACAATTTTGACCCGTTAAGCCAAACGGAGGGCATTTTGGTCATTTCGCCTTCAGAGGTGATTTTTGGCCGACTTGTCCAGTTAAGTAAATAATTATTATGACATAAAATATGAATTAATATTGATAAAAAAATTAATTGAAAGTGAGTAGAGAAGAAGAGAAAAGAAAATACAATAAAATGCCAATTATGACATATTATGAGGTCATTTAAAATTGTCCACCAATCACAATTAAGTAACCATCAAATTAACTAATAAAAAGAGTCAAAAGAGACCAAAGAATTAAAAAGCAAACAGCAGCCCTTCTTCTCCTTCAAAAACGTTTTTCACCTCCTCCCTCACTCCTCCTTTAACAAACTTTCTAAAGCTTCAATTTCCATGCTTTCCTCACCCCAAAACCCTAAGTCCCTTCACTAAAAACTTGTCTCTACCTCTTGGGAAGTGTTTGTCAGCCTAGAAAGGGAAAGAAAGTGAAGAATAACTTGGGAAAATTCTGCCCTACAAGAGGTTAGTGCACATATATACTTAAAACTCTTTAATCCCATGCTAGAGACTTGAAACAAGTATGAATTTGTAACTTAAATGAATAAAAGTTATGTGTATGTCCACCATGATTTTTGGTAGCCCTAAAGAAGGAACATGATTGAGTGTCTTGATGGACTTAGAGTGAACTAGAGAGTATGTTTAAAAAAATATATATATATATATGTAAGGAATGAAAGTGATTAATTAAGGTAGTTGTGAAAATTTATAATGGAAATTAGGGTTTTGAGGTGTGAAACTTGGATTTAGCTTATGAAATTGTGAAAGAACATTATAAGGGTCAATTAGTGACCATTTTAGGTAAGTTGACCATAATTTGGACTGAAATGTAGTATGGCAAAGGGAATGAGTAGGCTGCCTTGTAAGTGCAGCAGGGTGACTGAAATTTCAGTCCACTTAGACAGCCATAACTTTGGCTGTGTAGGTCCAATTAGTGTTTGGCCAATTGGACATAAAACTAGGCTTATAATGGCACATTTTTGCTGAAGAAACCATGCCCAAAAGACCAAAGCAAGAGGACCAAAAGTTGGCCCCAATCCGGATACCCTGCAACAGCACCTGCAGAAATGACCAAATGAACAGTAACTGTTCATTTGGCCATAACTCACTGTAGATATGGTAAATTGACCTGAAATTTTTATAATAACAAGATATGATATATACAAACAACTTTCATGAAGAAACCTACCCCAAATTATGCCATTAACCCATTCAAATTATTGAACAAAGTTGAGTTATCAAACCTGCAACTCTGCAGATTTACATTTGAACAGTAATGTTTGGATGGCTATAACTCTCTCTAGAAAACTCGGATTTAGGCGATTCTTGAACCGATGGAAACCTAAGGCATGGTAGAACATTTCATATGAAGAAAGTTAGACCAAATTATGAACTTAACTTGGTCAAATTACTGACCAAAGTTGGACCAAAATCTGCCAAAACCCAAAATTTCAGCAGGAACAGTAAACTTATTTTGGCCATAACTTGAGCTAAAAAACTCCAAATGGAGTGATTCAAAAAAAGAAATTCAACTAGACAAAATAAGGAACAACTTTCATGTTTACCATTTCCTCAAATTCCCACTATAACAGTGCTTAATAGAATAGTAAAGTTAAGCTTCAAAAACTGAAAATTTTGTTTCCCTTGGTTTAAGCCTAGAAATGGTAATGGTGATCACTTCCAACAAGTTTTAAATGAAAAATGTGGTATGTTTGAAGTGCCAAAGTCAATGTACCTACTTTCTATGCAAAAGTCAACTTTCTTGTTGACCAATGAAATGAATAGTGACACCAAAAGTTGAAATTCAAAGATTGAAGAATTTTAAAGTATCAAATGCCCTAGTATACCTAACAAGATTGGTTTGGATAGTTTGGCATGCCAATAGGGTATTGTTTTAGCAGTACTGCGAAAGGCTTTATGCCTGTATTCATGGCTTTATGCCCGTATTCATGGCTTTTATGCCCGATTATGTGATATCATGGCTTTTTAGCCATACTGACTGCATACATTGTAACACCCCTAAGTTCGATAGTGCGTTTTGCTGCTCCAGTGACCAGTGTTGTCTGGACAGCTAGGATGCCTAGAACTACACTTCAATATGAGTGAGGAGACATAAAATAATGAAATACAAGAAAAGAAAATACAAGAAAAACAAAGGAAAAATAATAGCAAAGAAATGTGATCAAGTTAAACGAGCCGGGAAACCTAACGATGGGTGACCGCACTGGGAAGCCACGGCGTGGACCGTTGACTAGCCCTGGACTGCGGGGAACCCTGGAAAATATTTTTAGGACTTAAATAGAACCTTATTGAAGAATAAATATCATTAGAAAGATCAAAAAAAAATTAAATAATTAGTACAAAGAAAAGTGAGAAATCGAAAAACAGACAAAACCCGGTGTTACCGAAAAATCAGGAACGTAACCCGAACAGGGGCATTATGGTCATTTGACACCCCGAATTGTCTTTTGACCTAAATTTCCATTAAAAATAAATAATATTACACTTAGAAAATTAAATGAAAAATTAAAAGAGGGGTACCTAATACAAATAGCTAAAAGTGGGGTGAAAAATGTGTAAATAACACATTTAAGCTTATTTTATGATATAATTTAAATGAGTGGACCACTAAGGAATAAAATAAACACAAAGGGGCAGGTGTACATCAAATAAACAATCTGCAAAACTCATCTTCTCCATTTCCTCATCCATGCCGAATTGAGAGAAAGAGGAAGCCACCATTGACGTTTCATGCAAGCTCTCTTAACTCTCCATTTTCAACTCCAATCTCTTAGGTTCCTTCATGAAACTTTGTCTACTCATCACAAGGAAGAGTTTGATACTAAATTTGAGAAGTTTAAGCAAGGTTTAACAAGCTCCAAACATAAGGTAAGTTCATATTTTTGAAGATAGCTTTGTTAAGTTTTGTGTACATGTTATGGGTGTTGGGTTTGTGAAGAAAATTTTTGAGTTTGAAGAGTTATTGTTGTGTTCATTTTGGACAGCCATGGAGTCATGTATTTGATGAAGTATTTGTACATATAATTGATGAGAATGATGTTGATCATGATGATTTAATAACCTAGTGAATTACTTCACATGTATAAGGTGATTTTTGCACTTGGAATGAGATTTAATGAATTGTAGGACACTTGGTGTTGAAGGACAATTTTTGGCAGCTTGGGGACACTTGAATAAATGTATGTATTCATGGAAATGTTGGCAGAATGTTGACATAAAAGGAGTGATGGATATGTGTATGAAATTAATTTGTAAAGTGTATGTGAGAATTAGTGATGTTTAGGTGTGTATGTGATTGTCTTTAGACTTTGTAAATGTGAACTTTAATTGGTGTATTGAAGATAATTGTAATCTGCCCAAAGTGAGGATAATGTAAAGTGGGATGTGGTTTTGGCAATGTACCAAAACAGATTTGGTAGGGAAGTAAACATATTGCAAGGTAAATGTGTGTGATTGATGTGTGTTGAGCAAAGTAACCAAGGGCAGTGTATATTTTAGCCAATAAGTTTAAATGTGTAACCTCAATTGGTATGAGACCAATTGGAGGTGGAACTAGGCACAAAATATGCCAACTTTCATTGAGAAAACATACCAAAATTCTGCTTGCAAGGTGACCTAAGAAAATGACCAATTCGGATTAGGTACAATTAGGACCTGAAAAATGACCAATTGGGCAGGAGTGAGTGTTTAGGCCATAACTCACTCAAAACAGGTCTAATTGACCTGAAATTTTAACCATGAATAGTTAAGACCCATACCTACAAGTCTTATGAAGACACCAAAACCCAGAAATGACCAGAAGCAAGTCAAAAAGCTTGCACAAGTTCGGGTCCAAAAACTGGCCGAACCAAAGTTGACCAAATTGACCTAAAATTGACCTAATTTGATACCAATTGACCAGCAGTAGTATAATGACCATAACTTGGTCTACTTAACTCGGATTGACCTAAAATTTTGCACCGCGGTCCATAAGACATAGATCTACAAGTTTGTAGTTTTGACCGAAACCTGAAAACCGAGGGAACTAGATCGTCTGGCTAGGTCAAACTAGTATCCCGAAATCCAGCAATTTGCAATAAAATGCAAGAAAACGCAATATACATAGAATTGAGTTTGGTAACACATACCAAACCTAAAACCCTATCGAATGTGACATATTATTGACACTAAGACCTAATTTACCTAAAACGCATCGAGGGTCGGTATATTAGGTGATTAAGCAAATAAAAGTATTCAGTGAATTGTTTATCGAACATTATCGTTAGAGGCAAATTAATTTAGCACTGAAACACTTCAAATTGTGTTTCTCAGTTAACAAGGACTCAGCAAAAGGGAAAGAAATACTGAGTCAAGACCAGGAGACAAATATCAGAGGTTTGTGCACAACAACTATTTCTTTTGAATTATTTTCAATTGAAATAAATATTGACTATTTGTATATTATTGTTTTAAATTGTGAAAATGTATTTGAATGAATATTTATTGCTTGAAAAGCATTGTAAATGATTTGAAACTGTGAGAAATTGTTTGAATGACATTGATGGATACTTATTGATTTAAAAGCATTGGAAATGGTTTGAAACCACAGCTATCATGTATATTGATTGTATTCCTCATTAGCTTGTCTAGTGGGACGAATTGAATTCCCTCTCTGACTGAAGTGTTGAGGTGTGTGCCTGTTGAGGACGAATTGGATGAGTACTCATATTTTTGCTAGCTAGCTATGTTATTCCTCATTAGTCATCGACTTTTGGGACAAATTGAATACCTCATTAGCCATCGGCTTTTGGGACGAATTGAACTATGGATCATGATTAAGCTGTGTGTGATATATTGATGTGTATTGTGAGATTGTGAAATGAATTTAAACTCTTATTGACATATACTGTCTTTTGAATTCAAACATGATCTAACTTATGAAAATTATTGTGATATTGACAAATGGAGTTTAAATTCTTATGGACAATTACTGTCTTGAAATTGACTATGGTTTTAAGTATCCACTATTGATATGAATTGTGATTTAAATCGTATTTGGTTAATGTTGTGCACCACTGAGACATTGTCTCAGCGATAGCTTTTTATTGCTGTCGCAGGTAGAGAGACAGACAGGGCAGCAGACTAGGCTGCATATACATCCAAATGAGGGATTACAGGTATAATGAGTATACCAATATTTTGCATTTTGTCTTGTAATGTATGACCTTTGTATGTACATTTTGTTTTTGGTTTTGAGCAGTTGTAAATTCAAATTGTACCTTGAAGTTGTAAATTAATTATGAGTTATTTGACTTGTGAAAATTGTATTATATTTCCTTATCTCAGACTTTGAAAAATTTCTATGGAATTGAGTTGATAAATTGTTGTGTTGAGAAATGTATTGGAGTTGAGATTTGGAAAATTATTGAAGTGTCTTTTTACAGGTTTTCTGAAGAACTGTTTTATCCAAAATACAGATGGCACTCTGCCAAAATTTTTATAGAAATTCCAAATAAATCAAATGAGTTAATTGTTTCACTTCAGTTCACCAAAGTTTTTAATACCTGTAAATAGTGCTCACCACTGTAAAAGAAGTAAGAAAAGTTTTAAAATCCCTTGTAGTGTATTTAATGGATTATCAGTAGACGAAGTTGGTAATTCATTAGGTATACTATGGGATCATGTTATGCCTTACAGAGGGGTAGGGTGTGACATACGTGGTAGACGTTCTGCGTCCCATGATATGACGGCCCGAGGCACCGCGGTGTCCAGTGCCAACGACCCGTTATCCAGTCCAGTCATCCAGTATAGGTTACTTGGGCATGGAAAAGTATAACTATGATTGAACTGATTATTAAAGAAAATACGAAAATTAAGAATCAGGAATGATTACAAAAATACAAAGAAGCTCAAGATCATGAAGAAAATAATTAACGAAATGCATGAAGAAGTTAATATCATAAAACATGATTAGCCCTCGACTAAACAATAAGTTAGTAATTATTCATTTCTTATGAACACAATAGCAAGGAAATTATTATTTTTATTTGCATATTATATTTTCTTGTATTATTTGCACCACTAAGCTTTATGCTTAGCGGCCGCTTTGCAACGCGTAGTGCGATCAAGATTTGGACAGAGGGCCCAGTAGACCACAGATTCGGTAAGGCAGTTCACAGTTCTGCATAGTGTCCGTGTCACCTCACCATCCACAGTGCATTGGTAGGACACTAGGTTTCATTTTGACTTTTTGTAACTAATTTCTATTTTCTCATATGTATTTGAACTTATGGAATGTATTTTGAGGTTCATGTAAATAATGAAAAATCGTATTAATGAATGTAAAAGTGAATGTTTATCTGTGATTTATACATGATATCACATGAGATGAATGATTGAGAAATGAATGGTGAAAAATGTTGAGATTTTGATATTGAAGTTTGAGAGTGATGAGATGATTGAATATGATCATAAGAAGTGTTTTTCACAGGTTCCGAAGAACTGTTTTCTCCATTTTTAGCCGGTACTTTGCCGGATTTTCTATAAAATTCTCGGAACCTCAAATAAATTATAATTTCGATAAATGGCTTAAATAAATTATATTTCACAAGTTATATTCAAAAGGAAGAATAAAAATGAATTAAGATAAAATAGAGTGCTCGGCACACTGAGTGGCATAACTTGCTCGGCTACACTGTAGTCGGGTAAGGGGTGTCACAATCTGTCTGTGGGTGGAATGCTGTGCTGAAGTTCAATCTAGTTCCTAGGGCTCTCTGAAGACTACCCCAGAATCTAGAAGTGAACCTAGGATCTCTGTCAGACACAATTGATACTGGCACTCCATGCAGTTTTACAATCTCATATATGTACAATTTGGCCAATCTTTCTAGGCTATAGTCCATCCGAACAGGCAAAAAGTGAGCAGACTTGATCAATCTGTCAACTATAACCCATACTGCATCATAACTATTCTGTGTCCTTGGAAGTCCCGTAACAAAATCCATAGTTATCCGCTCCCATTTCCACTTTGGTACTGGCAATGAATGTAACAAACTAGCTGGAACTTGATGTTCTGCCTTTACTTGCTGACAAGTTAGGCACTTGGAAACAAATTCAGCTATATCTCTCTTCATACCCATCCACCAGTAATGCTCTTTTAGCCCTCTATATATTTTAGTTCCACCAGGGTGCATAGCAAAAGGAGACTCATGTGCTTCCTTCATAATGATCTGTCTCAATTCAGCATCATTAGGAATGCACATTCTGCCATAATGTAGCAATAAACCATCATCTTTCACAGAAAATTCAGGTTTCTTGCCCTGCTAGACTTCTTTCAGTAGCTTCTGATATTTAACATCACTCTGAGCAGCCATTCTGATATGATCAATCAACACTGGCTGTACATGCCATGCAACTACTGTCTGTCCCTCATCATCAATCTCTAAACTGGCATGTACCATGGACAAAGGAGAAACTTTGAGACTTGCCATAGTCTTGTAACTTAAGGCGTCAGCCACCACATTTTCTTTCCCTGGCTGATAGTCTATTAAACAATCATAGTCTTTAATGAGTTCTAACCATCTCCTCTGCCTCAAGTTCAATTCCTTCTGGGTGCCTAAGTACTTCAAGCTCTTGTGATCTGTGTAAATGTAGCATTTCTCCCCATACAAATAGTGTCTCCAGATCTTCAGAGCAAAAACAATAGCTGCTAGCTCCAAATCATGTGTTGGGTAGTTCCTCTCATGCGATTTCAGCTGGCGTGATGCATAAGCAATGACATTCCAATCTTGCATCAGTACACAGCCTAACCCATTGTGAGAAGCATCACTATAAATTGTATATTCTTTACCCGAAGTAGGTAAAGTAAGGACTAGAGCTTCAGTCAAACACCTCTTCAACTCATCAAAACTCTACTGACATTTATCTGTCCACTGAAATTTTACATCTTTCCGAAGTAGCTTGGTCAGTGGAAAAGATAACATAGAAAACCCTTTCACAAACCCACGATAATATCCAACTAAACCCAGAAAACTGCAAGTTTCTATGATATTTCTGGGTGGCTTCCAATTAAGGATAGCTTCTACCTTGCTGGAATCTACCTTGATCCCTTCAGCTGACACAACATGTCCTAAGAAGGAGATTTCTCTCAGCCAAAATTCACATTTGGACAATTTGGCGTATAGCTGTTTCTCCCTTAAAGCCTGCAGTACAATCCGCAGATGTCTATCATGCTCCTCTACATTCCTCGAATATATCAAAATGTCATCAATAAACACCACCACAAATTGATCGAGATATGGTCTGAAGATAGTGTTCATCAGATCCATAAAAGCAGCTGGAGCATTTGTTAACCCGAATGGCATTACTAGAAACTCATAGTGGCCATACCGAGTTCTGAAAGCAGTTTTTGGAATACTCTGCTCTTGCACCTTCAACTGATAATAACCAGATCGCAAATCAATTTTGGAGAATACAGCTGAACCCTTCAACTGATCAAACAGATCATCAATGCGAGGCAATGGATATCTATTCTTTATTGTCACCTTATTCAACTGCCGGTAATCAATACATAAGCGGAGGGTGCCATCTTTCTTCTTAACAAACAATACTGGCGCTCCCCAAGGTGACACACTAGGGCGGATGAAGCCCTTTTCAAGTAGTTCTTGCAACTGTGCCTTCAACTCCTTCAACTCTGCTGGTGCCATTCTGTATGGTGTTATGGAGATTGGATCCAAACCAGGCATAACATTAATTTCAAATTGCACTTCTCTTTCCGAAGGTAATCCTGGCAATTCATAAGGAAACACATCTGGAAAGTCATATACTGTAGGGATGTCTTTCAATGCTGGACTCTCTACTTGGGTGTCTACCACATGTGCCAAGCATGCTTCACATCCCTTTCTGATCATTTTTCTGGCTAGTGCAGCCGAAATGATGTTTGATGGCAATAGTTGCCTCTCCCCATGTATTACCACATCACTGTATTGAGGAAGGCCAAAAGTAACTGTCTTCAGCCTATAATCGATTATGGCGTGATACTTGGCTAACCAATCCATGCCCAAGATGATATCATAATCTCTGAAGGGCATTTCAATCAAATCAGACAGAAAAGTGTATCCTTGGATCACCAAAGGACAATCCCTATACATTCTATTAACCCTGACCTCCTGTCCTAACGGACTTGTTACTAGCACCTCAAAGTCCATTTTTGTACATGGAACAGCAATGCAATCAATGATGCGAGCACTCACATAAGAATGGGTAGAACCGGGATCAAATAATACAAACACATCTTGATTAAAAGTTGAGAAGGTACCAGCCATAACATCAGATGTCTCGGCCTCTTCTCTCTGTCTCATTACATAGACTCTGACTGGAGCACTGTCTTGCTCTGATTGTTTCACTGTGCCTTGGCTGCCTGATGGGCTACCTCTACCCCTGCCTCTACCTCTGCTGGGTGGTTGTGAACTTCTGGTGACAGGGCTCTGAACTGACCCTTCTACAGTAGTTGGAGGTGGTCCAACTCTGCGAGTACTTGTGCAGTCCTTAGCAAAGTGACCTGTGCCTCCACAGTTATAATAGCCTCCAGTAGCCTTGTAGCATATCCCACCATGATTT
Source organism: Hevea brasiliensis (assembly GCF_030052815.1). Lineage (NCBI taxonomy): Eukaryota > Viridiplantae > Streptophyta > Magnoliopsida > Malpighiales > Euphorbiaceae > Hevea > Hevea brasiliensis. The sequence goes on from NC_079496.1 coordinate 81,211,924, forward strand.
CTTCCACAAGTTTCACATTGGCGGGGAGGGTAGGAACCTCTAGTACTCTGCTGACCAGATAAAGGAGGTTGTTGTCCTGAATATCTTCCCCTACCAGACTTCTTGCCACCTCTGCTGTGTCCCCCATGGTTCTTCTTCTTTCCAGTAGGACCACTAGGACTCTGTTCTACTGATTTTACCTCTTTCTCTGTCTTCTCTGATTTCTTTTTCTCAGGAGCTGCTTCAGATTCAATTCTTTCTAACTCTAGGGCTTGAGAAATAAGTTCAGAAAAGTTAGTGTGTTTGAATCCGACCACTTGTAATCTGATACTGGGCTTTAAGCCGGTTTCAAACCTCTTGATCTCTCCTATTTGGTAGGCAGTAGACTTCTCGCATAATGGCTTAGGCGGAAAATTTCCTTTCATATTCAGCCACCGATCTACTCCTGCTTCGCACTTAGGAACTCTTGCGCCTTCCGGGTCTACACAAGCATTAGGGACATATTTTTGTCCAATTCCTGAGAAAGTCATTCCATGTTAGCACCGTAGGTTCTACTGCATCGTGGGGGAATGCTTTTCCACCACCATAAGCATCCCCTCAGAGCAGATACTTGAGTATTCAAATCTGAGCTCCTCTGCATAATGTAGCTTCTTGAATACCCTATCCATCCTCTCTAACCACTGCTCCGCTCTAGAGGATCTATCGTCCCTTGAACTCAGAGCCCCATATTTCATCAATTTGTCATATTGTCTAGCGTAAGATCGTGGTTGTACCATCGTGTCTCAGACAGACTTGAGTAGGCACAATACTAGCAAATTGTTGAAACATTGCAGCCATCTACTGAGCGAACTGAGTAGGAAATCATGATCTGCGGGGCTAGTCTCACTTGAACCATCGACGTTGTGTAGGGTCAGCATCCCTTGCACCTTAGCCTCTATAGATTGATCGACTGAACGATCACCCTCTTTCATAGTCAATGCGAGGATCTTAGACCTCCTGAACAAAGAACACAAGGAAATTTCCTCCTGTTAGTGCATATTTATAATGTAATGTACTGTATGTATCAAACAATGATATTGAGCAGTTGTATTATGAAGAAAGAATATTCAAATAACATGTGAAAATAGAATTTAAAAAAAACTATCTCTGATACCACTAAAACATGTCACACCCTACCCCTCTGTAAGGCATAACATGATCCCGTAGTATACCTAATGAATTACCAACTTTGTCTACTGATAACCCATTAAATACACTACAAGGGATTTTAAAACTTTTCTTACTTCTTTTTACAGTGGTGAGTACTATTTATAGGTGTTAAAGATTTTTTGAACTTAAGTGAAAGAGCTAACACATTTGAATTATTAGGAATTTCTGTAAAAATTTTGGCAGAGTGCCCTCTGTATTTTGAATAAAACAGTTCTTCAAAATCTGTAAAAAGCACTTCAAATATATTTCTCAATCTCAAACTCTAACATAATTCAACACAATATGTTTCTCAACTCAAATCCACAATAATTTTTCAAAGGCTGAGATAAAAGAAATACAGTACAAATTTTACAAGCCAAAATAACTCATAATTTATTTTTACAACTTCAATGTACAATTTTAATTTACAACTGCTCAAAACCAAAAACACTATATACATACAGTGAATATACATTACAGTACAAAATGCAAAATGTGGTATACTCAATATACCCGATGATCTCTCGCTGGATGCACTAGCACTTAATCACGCTACTGTCCATCCGCTTCACGTATGCATCGCAATGAAAAGCTATCGCTGAGACAATGTCTCAGTGGTGCACAACATTAACCAAATACAACTTTAAATCACAAATCATAAATCATAAATAGTGGATACGTAAAACCATAGTTGAATTCAAGACAATGAATGTCATAAAGAATTTAAACTCCATTTCACAATATTACAATAAATCTCAATAATCAAAACATAGTTAAATTCAAAAGACAGTGAATGTCAATAAGAATTTAAACTCCATTTCACAATCTCACAATACATATCAATAAATGACACACAGCTTAATCATGTTCCAAAGTTCAATTCGTCCCAAAAGCCAATGGCTAATGAGGTATTCAATTCGTCCCAAAAGCTGATGGCTAATGAGGAATAACATAGCTAGCTAGTAATAATATGAGTACTCATTTTATTCGTCCTCAACAGGCACACCTCAACACTTCAGCCAGAGAGGGAATTCAATTCGTCCCACTAGACAAGCTAGCGAGGAATACAATCAATATACATGATAGCTGTGGTTTCAAACCATTTCTGATGCTTTTCAATTAATAAGTATCCATCAATATCATTCAAACAATTTTTCACAGTTTCAAACCATTTATAATGTTTTTCAAGCAGTAAGTATCCATTCAAACACATTTCCACAATTTAAAACAATAATGTACAAATAGTCATAATTTATTTCAATTGAAAAATTCAAAAGAAATAGCTGTTGTGCACAAACCTCTGATAATTATCTCCTGGCCTTGAGTTAGTGTCCTTCCCTTTCCCTAAGTTTTTGCTAACTGAGAAATACAATTTGAAGTGTTTCAGTACTCGTTTAAATTGTCTCTAATGATAATGCTTGATAATTAATTCACTGAATTCTATTATTTGCTTAGTCAACCTAATATATCAACCCTCGATGCATTCTAGGTAAATTAGGTTTTAAAGTTACTAATATGTCCCATTTGTAGCCTTTTAGGGTTGGTACATGTTACCCAATTCATTTCCATGTATTTTGCATTTTATTGCAATTTGCTAGATTCCGGGATACTAGTTTGACCTAGCCAGACGACCTAGTTCCCTCGGTTTTCGGGTTTCGGTCAAAACTATAAACTTGTAGATCTATGTCTTATTGCACGCGGAGCAAAATTTCAGGTCATTCTAAGTTTACTAGACCAAGTTATGGTCATTTTACTATTGCTGGTCTAAGTGCATCAAAATTGGTTACTTTAGGTCATGTTAGGTCATTTTAGGTTCAGCCAGTTTTTGGACCTGAAATTGTGCAAGCTGTTTGACTTACTTATGATCATTTTTGGGCTTTGGTGTCTTCATAAGACTTGTAGATATATGTCTTAAATATTCATGGTTAAAAGTTCAGGTCAATTGGAACTTTTTTGAGTGAGTTATGGCCTAAACACTAACTGCTGCCCAAATGGTAAATTTTCAGGCCTTAATTGCACTAATCCGGATTTGGTCACTTTTCAAGTTACCTTACAAGCAGAATTTTGATAAGCTTCCTTCATGAAAGTTGGCACATTTTGTGCCTAGTTTCACCTCCAATTGGTCTCATACCAATTGGAGCCACACACTTAAGGTTCTAGGTCCAAAACATAAACTGCCCTATTGCATTTTGTTCATTACTCATCAAAGGACACTTTTAACACTTACCAAACTACACATTCATGCCAATTCTGGTTTGTACCATAACCTAAACATAATTCACAACATATTGTTAGTCATTTTGGCAGCTTACAATCACCCTTAATATGCACCATTTAGTACAGAATTTTTCCAAGCTTAAATTACAACAATTCAATCACCTAACCTAGCTCATTTACATGTCCAACCTCACACCATCATACATATACCCAAGCTGCCATAACAACTATCACAATTCAACATTAATATTCCATAAACCAAACATGAAATAACATCCTTATGGTTCACCAAACTAAGCTGCTGATTCATACATTACACTCCATTAATTTCCAAGCTTCCAAATTCAAGTACACATTCACATATACTAAGTATACATCACCCAAATTAATTCCTACACACATAAACATTTAATCAATCCTTTAATCTACCATTTACAAGCAAGAATAAACTGTCTTCAAGGAGTTTCCATGGCTGCCAAAAGTACACATCCCTCTTTAAACATCAAACCTCAAAAATCTCTCCATAATTCAAGTACCCATAGCATCCTTACAAACTTTAATGAAACAATAATAAAAAACACAAACTTACCACTTTGGAAATTCTTCAAAACCTCACCAAAACTTCTTAAAATTGCTATCAAACTCTTCCTTGCAAGGTGAGGATAAACTTTAATGAAGACAAGTGTGGGAAAAGATGGCTTGATCATGGAGTTGAAATGGCTTGAGGGTGGGCGGCCATGGGAGAGGTTTGAGAGCTTCCATGCAGCTAATGGACTTTTCAAATGAAGAAGATGAATTGCAGATTTGTTAGTGGATATTTCTGTCCACTTATGATATAATATGTTGTATAATGGTCCACTAACATAGTTTAATAATAAATAATGTTAAACTTTCCATATTCCCACATTAAGTCCCTAATTTTTGCTAATTGAATTAGGTACCACCAATTTAATTTTTCATGACATTTTACAAATATAATATCATGTATTTTTAAAGGAAATTTAGGTCAAAAGACAACTCGGGATGTCAAATGACCACAATACCCCTGTTCGGGTTGTATTCCTGATTTTTCGGTAACACCGGGTTTTGTCTGTTTTTTGATTTCTCACTTTTCTTTGTACTAATTAATTAATTTTTCTTTAATATTTATAATGGCATTTATACTTCAATAGAAATTTATTTAAGTCTTAAAAATATTTTCCAGGGTTTCCCATGGTCCAGGGCTAGTCAACGGCCCACGCCGCGACTTCCCGGTGCGGTCACCTATTGCTAGGTTTCTCGGCTCGTTTAACTTGGTTACATTTCATTGCTATTATTTTTCCTTTGTTTTTCTTGTATTTTATTTTCTTGTATTTCATTATTTTATGTCTCCCTATTCATATCTAAGTGTAGTTCTAGGCATCCTAACTATCTGGACAACACTGGTCGTCAGAACAGTAGAACGAACTACTGAACTTAGGGGTGTTACATGCCATGTGACAAACATGATAGGTACTTATAAATGATAAGTAGGCCGAACCAATGACATTTATGACAAGCACATGGAGTTTACTCTTGTCAATGTTTTGTCATAAATCATATCAGTGCATATAATCTTTAGACCTGAGATAGCACAGTTATCTTGTATATAGGTAGTTTGAGTTTGATACTGCTTTCATACTTGTACTGTGTATGGGTATATGGGCATGTGTTGGCTCCTACTAGTTATATATGGAGGTAGGTGTTGATCAAGATAGAATATGTTCCTCTAAGTAAATAGAGATAAAATCTTATGTTCATTTAATTGTTTTTGATGTTTTAAGTTCCTGACCAGGACAGATAGATTTATTCAGAAAAGAGTTTCTGATGAGAAAATCTTTTTAATCAAGAACTGAAATTAAAAGAGAATATAATATTCATAGCAAATGGAGTTTGACATAAACCATGACTCCAGCTTGAGTTGGGATTTTGTAACAGAGAGATTCCAGTGCATGGTAATATATGATTATAGGTTCATTTAAGGTAAACCTTATTACTAATTGGGTGGCCATGGCATACTATGCTAGGTGTTAACCATGGTCTATGAGGTGTATAAAATAATTTAGAGAAATCATTTATAATAAGAAAGAGTTCTGATGATATTAAGAGTTGATATCATATCTCATTGCCAATTAGTGATAAGCCTAGTAAGTCACACACATACACAAATTATCACCTAATTAAATATGATTTAATTAATTAATTAAAGAGTTTAATTGATTAATTAAACAGGTTTGGTTTGCAATTAGATTGCAAACTCCCTAGTATGACTTGAAACCAAATCTAGATTATTGGATGTATAGTATAAGTTAAATTTATATTTAAAGTGTTTAAATATGAATTTAATTAATGAGAAATTCATTAATAGAGATTAATTAATTAATTTATATTTGATATAAATTAATTAGAAGAAGAGAAATAATTATTTTGGGTTAAGAACTCAAAATTAAGGCACAGGGGCATTTTGGTCATTTCTCAGTGTGACACGTGGCACCATGAGATTGTGACACATGGCATTACACATAAGCTTGCCAAATATTTTTTAATCATGTAAGATGATTAAAATTAAGATTAAATATAGGTTTGACACTTGGCACAATGTGATTGGGTCACTTAAACCTAGAGCTAATCAAAGGGTGACATGTGGCAAGGGTTTAATGTTTTAACCTAGCTATATAAGTGTTGTTATGAGAAAAATAAAGACAACCAGCAGCCACACTCCTTTGTCACACCATTTTGAGGCTCTCTATCTCTTCTTCTTCATCTCTCATCAATTCAAAGAGATTAGCCATCAATCTCTTGAATTAAAAATACTAGAAATCGTTTCTAGTGTCCTATTTACATTTTTAATCTCTTAAAAGGCAGAACTTGAATTTCTAATTAATAGAAAAAGCTTTAGAAGCTATTCAAGGACTGCCATAGGTGTTCTTGGTGTGGACAAGCTAGAGGGACAACATTTGGTGTCCTGAAGACGAATCTCAAAAGCGCAAATATGCTGCAGTGCATCAAGAGGTTAGTGTAATCATTCTTGATTTAATCTAGGGTTCTAAAATTAATCTGATTAATTTAAAATCTTAAATGGCAAATATAGATCCAAAAACATATTAAAAGAGTTTTAATATGTTGTTTATCATTGAAATCAAATAGTTAAAAATAAATCTTGCATGATGCATGTGACCCTAGGCGAAAATTTTTGAATTCAATGGTATAAACTTCTATTTTTCACGCTTTCGTTCCTTCAGAAAATAGCATTAGCTGAAAATCCAACTGATCCATTCACGAAGCCCATGCCACAAGCTCAGTTAGATCAACATCTTGAGAAGATGGGTCTAAGATATTATAATGTGATTATTAAATCTAAGCTCATTTAAATCCATCTGATCGACATCGCCAATATTTGGCAACCATACCTTTACAGCTGTCAACATACCTATATCATTACCCATCAATAAAATGTTATCCACATATAAGACAAGGAAAGTGACAGCACTATCACTAACCTTCTTATATACACATGGCTCATCCTCATTTTTTATAAAACTAAATGACTTAATGGCTTGATCAAAACGGATGTTCCAACTCCTCGAAGCTTGTTTTAACCCATAAATGGATCGCTTCAGCTTGCATACTTTGGAACCATCTTGGGATTCAAAACCCCTAGGTTGTTCTATGAAAATGTTTTCTTCAATGTATCCATTGAGAAAAGATGTTTTGACATCCATCTGCCAAATCTCATAATCATAATATGCAGCTATAGCTAATAGAATCTTAATTGATTTAAGCATGGCAACAGGCGAGAAAGTCTCCTCATAGTCGATTCCTTGCTGTTGGCAAAACCCTTTCACTACTAGCCTTGCTTTATAGGTCTCTACCTTTCCATCAGAACCAATTTCTTCTTGAAAACCCATTTATTCCCTATAGGTACAATACCTTCAGGTGGGTCAACAAGATCCCAAACTTGATTCTTATACATGGAATCAATTTCGAATTTCATAGCTTTAATCCATTTTGAAGAGTCTATATCTGATATAGCTTCTTCATAGGTAAGTGGATCATCTCCATGATCTACTTCCTCATGAGTAAACAACTCTTGTTCATCTTTATGAAGGAAACCATATCTCACTGGTGGGTGAGATATCCTGGTTGATCTGTGAGGAATTACTGTAGATGTTTCATCAATAGGTGTAGGTTGACTAGATGGATCTATATCTATTTGATCTGTTGGTTGGTCAAAATTCTCCAATTCTAATTCTATTTGTCTTCCTTTGCCTCCTTCTTGAATAAACTTTTGTTTAAGAAAAGTGGCATCTCTGCTTACCATAACCTTTTGGGATGTAGGTAAATAAAAATAATATTCAAAACTCTCTTTTGGATATCCAACAAATTGACCTTTTTCTGATCTGGTTTCCAATTTATCAGTGTTCAGCTTTTTGATATAAGCTGGACAACCCCAAATCTTAACATGCTTAAGACTTGGTTTTCTTCCATGCCATATCTCATAAGATGTGGAAGAAACTGATTTTGATGGAATCCTATTTAGAATATGCAAAGCTGATTCTAATGCAAATCCCTAAAAGGAGATTGGCATATCAGTATAGCTCATCATACTATGTACCATATCTAATAGGGTACGATTTCTCCTTTCAGATACACCATTCAGCCATGGCGTTCCTGGAGGAGTCAGTTGGGAAATAATGCCATGTTCTTTCAAGTATTCAATAAATTCAGTACTTAAGTATTCACCTCCACAATCTAATCGAAGATTTTTAATAATTTTTCCTATTTCATTTTCTACTTCAGATTTAAATTCTTTGAACTTTTCAAAGGATTCATGTTTGTATTTCATCAAATACAAATACCCAAACCTTGATTTATCATCAATAAAGGTAATAAAGTAATGAAAACCACCTCTAGCCATTTCTTTAAATGGACCACATACATCACTATGTATTAGCTCCAAAATATTTTCAGCTCTTAGTCCTTGTCCAACAAAGAGTGATCTAGTCATTTTACCCTGAAGGCAGGATTCATAAGTTGGAGTAGGCTCAGAACCCAATGATGATAAAATCCCCATTTTCTCCAGTTTTGCAATCCTATCGTCCGCAACATAACCTAATCTTAAGTGTCAAATATATTTTGAACTTGAGTTGATTTTCACCATGGCATTGCATTCTTTTAGATTACTTGCATTGATGTTGTGTTTATCATTATTATCCAAATAATAAAGACCATCATGCATATAACCTGAGCCAACATATTTATTTCCAAAATAAATATTGCAAACATCATCTGTGAACTAAAATTCATAGCCATTTCTAGTCAAACTAGATATAAAAATGATGTTCTTAAAAGCATCGGTGCATATAAAATATTATTCAAATACAAAAATGTCCAGGCATATAAAAAGATTTAGATCTTATGGCTAAAGCTTCAATAGTTGAGCCATCGCCAATCCGGAGTATAACAACTGATATGATATATGACAATGCATTGAAAAGAGCAAACTCTATGTGCTTGTCATCTGCGCCACTGGTTCTGCCTACTTATCATGTATAAGTGCCTATCATGTTTGTTATATGGCATGAGACTCACCATTCCATGTCGCACCCTACCCCTCTGTAAGGCATAACATGATCCCGTAGTATACCTAATGAATTACCAACTTCGTCTACTGATAACCCATTAAATATACTACAAGGGATTTTAAAACTTTTCTTACTTCTTTTTACAGTGGTGAGCACTATTTAGAGGTGTTAAGAATTGTTTTTTGAACTGAAGTGAAACAGTTAACACATTTGAATTATTAGGAATTTCTGTAAAAATTTGGGCAGAGTGCCATCTGTATTTTGAATAAAATAGTTCTTCAAAAACCTGTAAAAAGCACTTCAAATATATTTCTCAATCTCAAACTCCAACATTTAATCAACACAATATGTTTTTCAACATTTGTCAACTCAAATCGACAATAATTTTTCAGTGTTTTCAAAGGCTGAGATAAAAGAAATATATCACAATATTTACAAACCAAAATAATTTACAATTTATTTTACAACTTCAATGTACAATTTTTAATTTACAACTGCTCAAAACCAAGAACGCTATATACATACAGTGAACATACATTACAATACAAAATGCAAACTATAGTATACTCAATATACCTGACAATCTCTCATTGTAGTACTAGTAGCCTAGTCTGCTGCCTATTAGTCTGTCTACCTGCGACAGCAATGAAAAGCTATCGCTGAGTAAAATTTAATCAGTGGTGCACAATAACAATTTGAAATGCGATATATAAATCTTTTATTGACAATTCACAAATCAAATAATTCACAATTCCATTTCACAGTTTACAAAGTTCATATAATACAAATTTGATCAAACAATTGAATAACACAGTTTTGCCAATCAATAACACCATTTGATCAAATAACTGAATAATACAGTTTTGCTAATCAATAACACCATTTGATCAAATAACTGAATAATACAGTTTTGGCAATCAATAACACAATTTGATTAAATAACTGAATAATACAGTTTTGCCAATCAATAACACAATTTAGGCCATGACATAATTTTTCTGCACATGCCGTGTTGTACACCATGACAAGACACACTCACCCCAATAATCGAAATCAATGAGGGAGGAAGCTACCTAAATAATGAGTACTCATCCACACTCACCTTAGACTGGCAAGTCAAAGAGGGAGGAATATAATCACACTCACCCCAGATTGATAAGTCAAAGAGGGAGGAATATAATAACAGTGTCATGCCAAGTGTGAATCAAAACAATTCCAAATCACAATATTTCATACAATTCCCAAATCACATTTTATCTCAAAATTTCCATTTGCAAAGTAGGCAACACAATGATTTCCAAATAAGATTCTCAAAGCCAAAACAATCAAAAATTATTCATAACTCATTTTTCCAAATAAATTTTTTGGTAAAAACAGTAAATATAAAAAGTATTGTGCACAGACACAATTTAAAACTATAATGTTCAAATAAATTTTTAAGTAGAAAATAAGAAATCAAAATTATTATGCACAAACACAATTTAAAACAATAACATACAAATAATCATAATTTATTTCAATTGAAAAATTCAAAAGAAATAACTGTTGTGCACAAACCTCTGATATATGCCTTTGGCCCTAACTCAGTGTTCCTTATGCTTCTCAATATCCTTTTCAACTGAAACACACAATTTAAAGTGTTTCAGTACTCAATGAATTTGTTTCTAATAATTAAATCCAATATTTAAATTTTCTTGGTACTATTCCCTTCAATTCATTTCATTAGTCAACCTATAATATTGACCCTTGATGCACTCTAAGTGAGTCAATTCTAATGTTACCAATATATCACATTTAATAGCCTTTTAGTGTTGGTACATGTTACCAAATTCATTTTCAATTATATTGCATTTTATTGCAATTTTCCAGATTTCGGTATACTAATTTGACCTAACCGGATGACCTAGTTCCCTCAGTTTTCGGGTTTCGGTCAAAACTACAAACTTATAGATCTATGTCTTATTGCACGCGGGGCAAAATTTCAGGTCATTCTGAGTTTACTAGACCAAGTTATGGTCATTTTACTATTGCTGGTCAGAATGTACCAAAATGGTCACTTTAGGTCATTTTTAGGTCACTTTTGGTTTGGCTAGTTTTTGGACCCGAACTTATGCAAGCTATTTGGCTTGGTTCTGGCTATTTCTGGGCTTTGATGTCTTCATAAGACTTGTAGATATATGTCTCAAATATTCATGGTAAAAATTGTAGGTCAATTGGACCTGTTTTGAGTGAGTTATGGCCAAAATACTAACTGCCCAAATGGTCAATTTTCAGGCCTTAAATGCACTAATCCGAATTTGGTCATTTTTCAAGTTACCTTCCAAGTAGAATTTTGGTAAGCTTCCTTCATGAAAGTTGGCACTTTTTGTGCCTAGTTTCACCTTCAATTGGTCTCATACCAATTGGAGCCACACACTTAAGGTTCTAAGCCAAAACATACACTGCCCTGTTATTCATTGTTCATCACTCATCAAATACACATCCTATGCCTACCAAGTTAACTCTTACATGTCATTTCTATTTTGTACCTTACCATTAACACATTTCACAACACTTTTTTGGTCATTTTGGCAGCTTGTAACAACACTCATTATGCACATTATAGTACATAATTTTCCAAGTTCAAATTACAAACAATTTAATCACATAACCTAGCTCATTTACATGTCCAAACTCACACCTTCATACATATGTACATGCTGCCATAACAAGTACAATAATTCAATAATATAATTTCATAAACAAAACCACAAAATAACATATCTTGATATACACTTCAAGTTTGCCGAATTGTACCTCTCTTTGAATTAACTTCCAAGCTTCCAAAATCAAGTGTACTTTCACATATACTTAGTATACATCACCCAATTTATTCCTATAAATATAAACACTTCATCAACACTTTAATCTACCATTTACATGCAAAGATAAACTACCCTTATTGAAGTTCCATGGCTGCCAAAAATATACCTCTCCCTTAACTCATCAAACCTAAAAAATCCTTCCATAATTCCACTACCCATAACATCCATACAAGGTTTAATGAAACAATAATAAAAAACACATACTTACTACTTTGGAAACCCTTCAAAACCTTGACTAAACTTGATCTTCTTGCTGCCTATCTACTGCCCAAGTGGTGTAGAAAAACTTTTGTGAAGGAATCAAATGGAATGGAGGTGGGATTCATGGTTGCATGGAGCTTGCGACAATTTGGCCATGGAGGTTTTCATCCTTCAATTTCGGCTGGTTTTTTTTAGGAGGTTGAAGAAGATGAAAATCTGCTGCCCAAATGAAGGTTTAGTGGTCCACTTTAGGTGTGAGTGGAGCACTAAGTGAGAATATAATATTTGTTTATTCTTAAGTTTCCTTATTCCCACATTAAGCTCCTATCTTTTGCTATTTACATTAGGTACCACCAATTTAATTTTTCATGACATTTTCCAAGTGTAATATCATGTATTTTTAATGGAAATTTAGGTTAAAAGATAACTCGGGGTGTCAAATGACCACAATGCCGCTGTTCGGGTTGTATTCCCGATTTTTCGGTAACACTGAGTTTTATCCGTTTTCTCAATTTCTCACTTTTCTTTGTACTAATTAATTACTTTTTCTTTGATATTTCTAATAGTATTTATACTTCAATAGGTCTTTAATTATGTCTTAAAAATATTTTTCAGGGTTCCCCGCAGTTCAGGGCTAGTCAATGTTCCATGCCGCAACTTCCCGGTGCGATCACCCATCGCTACGGTTCTCGGCTCGTTTAACTTGGTTACATTTCATTGCTATTATTTTTTCTTTGTTTTTCTTGTCTCTTCTTTTCTTGTATTTCATTATTCTATGTCTCCTCACTAATATTTAAATATAGTTCTAGGCATTCTAGCTGTCCGGACAGATACTGGTCACCGGAACAGTAGAACGCACTACCGAACATAGGGGTGTTACATTCCATCTTATTTATATCTCATATAAATACCTTGGGAACAAACATGATTACAATCTTTCTGGATAAGTCATATCCTTATTGTGAAGTATCCTCGATTGTGAACTAATTTATGATACTTTGTGCTAGAAATACTATCACTCATATTCTTAACAACTTAAGAATAAAACTTCTAATAAAATATCAATGGACCTTTTCTATTACACATAAATACATTATGTAAATGGAAAAGTGAAATTGCCTTTTGTTAATAAAATATGTACAAGATACATACTAAATGATATGTTCTAGGGCACACTACTAACAAGCAAAACCCTGCATACAAGAAAATTAACAAAATCAGCATACCATGGAACTTGGGATAAGGCTAATAGGCAATCATTGGGGAATGAGTCATCTATTGGCAACTCTTTAGCTTCTTCTAAGTCTTCATGTCTTAGCCTTCAGAGATGATCAGCTACTACATTCTCGACCCCCTTCTTGTGTGACACCCCTTACCCGACTACAGTGTAGCCGAGCAAGTTATGTCACTCAGTGTGCCGGAGCACTCTATTTTATCTTAATTCATTTTTAGCATAGTTTTGAAAATAACTTGTGAAATATAATTCATTTATTGAAATTGTAATTTATTTGAGGTTCCGAAAATTTTATAGAAAATCCGGCGGAGTACCGGCTAAAAATGGAGAAAACAGTTCTTCGGAACCTGTGAAAAACACTTCCTATGATCATATTCAATCAATCCCAACTCCAATTATCAAGAAAGTCTCAGAATAATTTCATCAATTTCATTTATTTCTCAATCATTCATCTCATGGTACTCATATACAATTCACATTTTGTATCACATCAAGTTACAGCAATTTCTTAACGATTTCTCTATTTGTCATTTCACATCATCATTAGACTCAAATCATAAATAACTTCTCACATGTGATTTATAATCACAAATTACAAGTACTTACATTAATACAAAATTATATTACATTTGTTCAAATACATATGTTAAAATAAGAGTTTAATTACCAAATTTACAAAAATCTCAAAATACAAAATGAGACCTAGTGTCCTACCAATGCACTGTGGATGGTGAGGTGACACGGACACTATGCAGAACTGTGAACTGCCTTACCGAATCTGTGGTCTACTGGGCCCTCTGTCCAAATCTTCGCACTCACGTTGCAAAAGCGACGCGCTAAGCATAAAGCTTAGTGGTGCAAATAATACATGAAAATATAATATGCAAATAAAAATAATAATTTCCTTGCTATTGTGTTCATAAGAAATGAATAATTACTAACTTATTGTTTAGTCGAGGGCTAATCATGTTTTATGATATTAACTTCTTCATGCATTTCGTTAATTATTTTCTTCATGATCTTGAGCTTCTTTGTATTTTTGTAATCATTCCTGATTCTTAATTTTCGTATTTTCTTTAATAATCAGTTCAATCACAGTTATACTTTTCCATGCCCAAGTAACCTATACTGGACGACTGGACTGGATAACGGGTCGTTGGCACTAGACACCGCGGTGCCTCGGGCCGTCATACCATGGGACGCAGAACGTCTACCACGTATGCAGTCAGTATGGCTAAAAAGCCATGATATCACATAATCGGGCATAAAAGCCATGAATATGGGCATAAAAGCCATGAATACGGGCATAAAGCCATGAATACAGGCATAAAGCCTTTCGCAGTACTGCTAACACAATACCCTATTGGCATGCCAATCTATCCAAACCAATCACATTAGGCCTACTAGGGCATTTTGCACTTTTAAGTTTCACAATTTTTGAATTTCAAGTCTTGGTGTCACTATTCACTTCATTGGTCAACAAAAAGTTGACTTTTGCATTGAAAATAGTTGCATTGGTTTTAACACTTCCAATGTACCACATTTTGCATTTAAAACTTGTTGGCATTAAGCATTAATACCATTTCTAAGCTTAAACCAAGAGAAGCAAAATTTTCAATTTTTGTAACTCAACTTTACTATTCCATTGGGCACTGTTGCAATAAGAATTTGAGGAAATGGTAAACATGAAAGTTGTTCCTTATTTTGTCTAGTTGAATTTCCTTTTTTGAATCACTCCATTTGGAGTTTTGTAGCTCAAGTTATGGCCAAAATAAGTTTATTGTTCACGTGCACTGTTCATGCTGAGATTTTGGGTCTGGCAGATTTTTGGTCCAACTTTGGTCAGTAATTTGATCAAGTTAAGTTCATAATTTGGTCTAACTTTCTTCTTATGAAATGTTCTACCATACCTTAGGTTTCCATCGGTTTAAGAATCGCCTAAATCCGAGTTTTCTAGAGAGAGTTATAGCCATCCAAACATTACTGCTCAAGTGAAAATCTGCAGAGTTGCAGGTTTGATAACTTAACTTTGCCCAATAATTTGAATGGGTTAATGGCATAATTTGGGATAATGTTCTTCATGAAAGTTGTTTTTATATATCATATCTTGTTGCTGTAAAAATTTCAGGTCAATTGACCAACTCTACAGTGAGTTATGACCAAATGAACAGTTACTGTTCATTTGGTCATTTCTGCAGGTGCTGTTGCAGGGTATCCGGATTGGGGCCAACTTTTGGTCCACTTGCTTTGGTCTTTTGGGCATGGTTTCTTCAGCAAAAATGTGCCATTATAAGCCTAGTTTCATGTCCAATTGGCCAAACGCAAATTGGACCAACACAGCCCAAGATATGGCAGTCCAAGTGGACTGAAATTTCAGTCACCCTGCTGCACTTACAAGGCAGCCTACTCATTCCCTTTACCATGCTACATTTCAGTCCAAATTATGGTCAACTTACCTAAAATGGTCACTAATTGACCCTTATAATGTTCTTTCACAATTTCATAAGCTAAATCCAAGTTTCACACCTCAAAACCCTAATTTCCATTATAAATTTTCACAACTATCTTAATTAATCACTTTCATTCCTTACATATATATATATATATATATATTTTTTAAACATACTCTCTAGTTCACTCTAAGTCCATTAAGACACTCAATCATGTTCCTTCTTTAGGGCTGCCAAAAATCATGGTGGACATACACATAACTTTTATTCATTTAAGTTACAAATTCATACTTGTTTCAAGTCTCTAGCATGGGATTAAAGAGTTTTAAGTATATATGTGCACTAACCTCTTGTAGGGCAGAATTTTCCCAAGTTAATCTTCACTTTCTTTCCCTTTCTAGGCTGCCAAACACTTCCCAAGAGGTAGAGACAAGTTTTTAGTGAAGGGACTTAGGGTTTTGGGGTGAGGAAAGCATGGAAATTGAAGCTTTAGAAAGTTTGTTAATGGAGGAGTGAGGGAGGAGGTGAAAAACGTTTTTGAAGGAGAAGAAGGGCTGCTGTTTGCTTTTTAATTCTTTGGTCTCTTTTGACTCTTTTTATTAGTTAATTTGATGGTTACTTAATTGTGATTGGTGGACAATTTTAAATGACCTCATAATATGTCATAATTGGCATTTTATTGTATTTTCTTTTCTCTTCTCTACTCACTTTCAATTAATTTTTTATCAATATTAATTCATATTTTATGTCATAATAATTATTTACTTAACTGGACAAGTCGGCCAAAAATCACCTCTGAAGGCGAAATGACCAAAATGCCCTCCGTTTGGCTTAACGGGTCAAAATTGTCTGTACCGATTGAAAAATTTTTCTAGGTATTTTCTTGGCATTCTAATGCCATAGGAACCTCAATAACCCTTCTCTGGAGTCCCAAAAATTATTTTAAAATTTTTCCCCCGAGTCTAGGGCTCCTCGTTGCGAGAACCGCAACTTACCTCTGGTTACCCATCGCTTGGGCACCGGCTTGTTTAACTTGGTTGTATTTTATTTCTAAAATTTTTACTAAATTTTTCTTGTCAATATTTGAGTTATTTATGGTTTCTCGCTTTAGTTTAAATATTTTTTCAGACGTTCTAGCTGTCCGGACCGACACCGGTCATCGGAACAGTAGACTGTACGGAATTGCTACGGGAAGGGTGTTACATCTTGTCCTTGATTTCAAGGTCAAATTCCTGAAGTAATAAGATCCATCGAATCAATCTTGGCTTCGCTTCCTTTTTATTTAAAAGGCATCTGATAGCAGCATGGTCTATGTATAAAATGACTTTTAATCAAAGAAGATAGGATCTGAATTTGTCAATTGCAAACACTACTATTAGGAATTCCTTTTTTGTGGTAGCGTAGTTGATTTGCCTGTCGTCAAGTGTCCTGCTGGCGCAGTAA
This sequence comes from Hevea brasiliensis, assembly GCF_030052815.1. Classification (NCBI taxonomy): domain Eukaryota; kingdom Viridiplantae; phylum Streptophyta; class Magnoliopsida; order Malpighiales; family Euphorbiaceae; genus Hevea; species Hevea brasiliensis. The sequence continues at coordinate 81,229,103 of NC_079496.1, forward strand.
ATGGCATGGAGTTTTCTATCTTTCCTTTGTCCTAGTACTGCTCCCACAGAATAATCACTTGCATTGCACATGATTTCAAATAGTAGCTCCCAATCAGGTGGTTGTATAATAGGAGCTGAGATTAAGGCCTCTTTTATCCTGTTGAAAGAAGCAAGGCAATTTTCCTCAAAATTAAAGGAAACATCTTGAATTAATAAATTTGTCAATGGTTTAGATATTTTGGAAAAATCTTTGATGAATCTTCTGTAAAAGCCTGTATGTCCCAAAAAACTTCGCACTTCTTTAATTAATGTTGGTGGTGACATTTTTTTCGATGATCTCAATTTTCACCTTGTCAACTTTAATCCCTTTTTCTGATATCAGATGACCAAGGACTATGTCTTCTCTTACCATGAAGTGACATTTTTCCCAATTCAGAACCAGATTTGATTCTTTACATCTTTGCAACACTTTGGATATGTTAGCTAAGCAATCATCAAAAGTAGCTTAAAAAATTATTTCTAATATGCTAACTTGTTTTATAATTTACTAAGTATTTAATTAAATTTAATATACATACCAAACATGTGTTAAAATATAAACGAAATTGATTTTAGTGTTTACGGAATAGATTCTTATTATTACTACATATTACATACAAAATTGTTATTTCAAGAAAGTTTAAAGGATACTTACTTTTTAATTATTACAGTTGTAATTGGGATAAGCTACCCTTAAGGAAAGACCTTTTTTCCTAGTATGGCAAGTTAATCTTTGTCTTACTCCCATTAAGCTATACACAATTACCCTTTTTGGTACTTATCATAAGGCTACTTACCAATTTATTTCTAAAATAAAATAAACATAGAAATTAAAATTTTAATCATTTGCAATCTAAGTAATTGAGCTTCTAAATGGCAAAAACTAAGCAATGGCCATGGGTTCTTCTAACCTAATTCTAACACTTCATAATATCCCATCACATCATATAAAATAATAAATTAACAATCAAATACAATTTTCTATAGAAGAACATCAAATTACAAACATAAATGATAATTCCAAATTTTTAACAGATTCGTAGTGTTTTTGTATTTGAATTTCTAAAATTAGTTAAATATTTATAGAATTATAAAAAAATTCTAGAAGCATGCTAAGACATCATATCAAACTCAAAAACTATTAGTTAGTCTAAAATCTCTACCAAATAATTTATAAGAAAATCATGGTTCACGACTATTATGCACTAGAGACAGATCTGCACTATTTTTTTAAAATCAATGTGTCTCACAAACCATGAAAGATATTTACATGAAACCAACAGAAAAAGTTAGAAAAGATCTTGAACTTATTTTTAAAATCAAGAATCATAGAAAAAGATAAGAATTGAGGGAGATATTGGTCTTAATAGTCAGTTGTCCTACAAATCGCAGACAAATGATACCCTAAATTTAAATAGACATAACTTTCTCAATTTAAAGGCTTTTTGCTTAATTCTTAAGGCTAAAATCATTAGAATTTCATGAAAAATACAAATATAATTCTTACACAATTTTTAAAAAAACATAAATGCATGAAAAATAATGAACAACATGAAGACGGAAATTTGACATGTGCATAGTTGTAAATTATTCTTAAATTTATCACATAAACATGAATGTTATGAATATATGAAACTATCTAAAGACATATAAATATGAAAGAACAGATACATGACATTTTTCTTAAATATTCATAATTTATAAGAAATACTTTACAAAATTCTTGAAGGTTTCTTGAAGAAAAAAGAAGAAAAAAAGTAGAAGAAAGAATGAGGGAGATGAGAAAAGCTTACCAAATTGGAGAGATGGAGTGAGAGTTTTTTTCTTTTTCTTGTCTTGTGTTGTTCTCTCCTTTGTCTTTTTCTCTCCTCCCTTTGTCATGTGATGCCTCTTACTCGATCTACAGTGTAGCCGAGCAAGGCGTGCCACATTCAGTGCCAGAGCACCCTATCTTATCTTGTCATGCACATTATTAATTTAAATTTCATTTATTCATATTATCCCATGTGTTAAAAAAATTTTTTTATCACAATTTATTTTTGTGGAGATCTGAACAGAGTCTCCTCTGCTTTATTAGCGTTTGGCGGGTTTCACTATTCACCTATTAAAACAGTTTCACATCCATCTCATTTTTCCATGTATCACATCATATTATCATTTGCTCATAGAAATTTCTCATATTCATTTCAAGTAAATACATTTCATTTCATTCATATAAAATCATGTACAATATTTACAAACTATTATACAATCTCAAAATTTAAATACATGTCCCATTTATGTATAATGAGTAAAATATAAACTCTAGGTATACATGGGCCCTACCAAAAATATACTGCTGAGGTAACTCCCACACTATGTAGATCTGATAAAATCCCTATCTGGGCACTATTGCTACTACTGTTGATCTCCAGTACTTACGCATGGTAAACCAACACGCTAAGCGAATTGCTTAGTGGTGCATAAATTAAAGTATAAATAAACTAACTAATTAAAGATAATTATTCCATGTATAATTTCATAAAAATGCAGATTTCATGAATTTTGAGTCACTTACATGTTTATTGAACTTTGGGAGCAAATAAGTTTATCAGGATCTTTTCTGCCCAATTATTCCATATTCAGTCTTATTAAATTCATATCAGTGCCCAAGTAACCTATAATAGACTATAAAAACTAGATGCACGAGAGTATACTAGTTAGACATCCATATGTCTATCATGTATACATCTGTCATGTCAGGCACAAGGCTAGTGGGCAGGCATAAAGCCAGAAATCATATCAGGCACAATGGCTAACAGGCAGGCATAAAGCCTATAGAACAACCATATTGGACATATGTTGTCTACCAATGATACCTCATGTGGGCAGTACTGCTATCTGTAGTCCCTAATTAGTATACCAATTGATCCAAGCTAGATACATAAGTCTAGGTATACTTTGGGCAAATTAGTGTTATTAAATATTTATGGACTTATTATTTCATGTTTGCACTATTAGTGCTCTATAGTAAATTTCATGTTATTTGGCAAATCATTTAGGTAACTTTTATGTCATGTATCAAATAATTTCATGAACCTTTCTTTAGGTATAGATTCTGTCCCCTATCTTTACCTAACAATTTGGCTAAGATATAGGGACTGTTTCACCACACTTCCTTCATGGAAGTTATTCCTCTTTGTTTAAACTTTAATTTCTCTCTTGAATCACTCAATTTTTGGAGTTTCAAAACTCAAGTTATAGTCAATTTCCAAGATTAGTTCATTGAGCCTTTATGGTTCTAGAACCAGGCAGATTCTGGAGTCAAACTTTATCTTATCATTTGGGCATGTTACGGCCATATTTAGGCCTAATATCCTGCATATGAGTAGTTCCCCTATGTCTTAGGGACACTCAGTTTCAAGAATCACAATTTTTAGGTTATGTAGGATGAGTTACGGCTAATTAACTGACCTGGACTCATGAACCCTGTGCCTTCAAGATTTCAGGTTCAAGTTAGCATTTTTCATTCTCATTTTAGGGTTCTTGCACTCAAAATTTAAGGAATATTCCTAAATTAAAGTAGGAGTCTTATTTCTTATGTTTTCAGAACAGTTTGGCTCATCCCAATTGGAGTTTTCTAGTGGGAGATATGATATAAATACTATTCTAGGGTCAAGTGGCTATGTAGTTCAATTTTAGGATTTGGAATACTGGTTTATCCTAGCAAATTGTCCATGTTTCATTAGGTTCTGGATTTTTGTCAAAACATCAAAATTGTAGTTCTAGGTCTTTTGGAGATTTTAGCTTTAGAATTACTGCATTTGCAGTTTTGTGGACTGAGTTATGACATTTTTCCCAAAACTGGTCGAATAAGTCAAAGTCCAGAATTTTAGGGTAGGTTTTGGTTCTGGCTAAAATTATTAACCTAACTTGGTCTAGCAAATTGATTGGGCTAGAGTCAGAATTGGGCTCTGTGTTCTTCATGAAAAATGTGCTCCTATGTCTAACCTTTCCATTGGTTTAAGAATCAAGTCATTCTGACCTTCCTAGAGTGAGTTATGCCCATTTGAAGATTTACTATTTATATGATCATTTTTTCAGGTCCAGTAGGTGGTCACCCGGATTCAAGTCAATTTTAGGTCATGTTAAGTTTAGTTTCTAGGTAGGGTCTCTTCATAAAAAATATGGAATTATGTCCTAAGTTTCATTTCCAATTAGCCTTACACTAATTGGAGTAATGTGGCTCTACTTATGGCCACATAACCATACTGGACTCAAGGTCCAGAATTCCCTGCACAAAAAATGGCACTTCTAATCTTTAATTTCTCCCAACTACCAAACTTCAATCATATTCATTGCACTTCAAATAGTCAATAATCAACCTCAACACTGTCAATTTCAAGCCACATCACAAAATCTCCAAATTTAGGTTAAACCCTAATTTCAAAATCACAATCTCATACTACCTTTTGCAAAACAACATATAAATCATGCATCTCATCTTGTCTAAACTAGAATTCATGTTCACATACAATTAAACACATTAATCTCTCCTTTAACCATGGCTGGCTAAAAATTGGCCTCATCAATTCATGCTTTATTCCTTCATTTTTCTTGCAATTCTATTGTATTTCAACTTGTTTTCAAGAATTAGAAGAGTAAGAGAGGTAGATTTAGCACTAACCTCTAGTGACCAATTCCAAGTTTTCCCAAAACTTCAAGTTCTTATCTTCTTTTTACTCCCAAACTCTCAATCAAGGTCTAGTGACAATTTTTAGTGAAAGTAACTATGGAAAATATGGTGAGAATCAAGAGAAGAGGAAGTTTGAATGAAGAAAATGGTGGGAGGACTTAGCAATGGTAGTTCAGCCAAGGTGATATGAAGAGGAAGATGAAGCTAAGTGGTGATAAAAAGGAATTAATGGCATTTTTCTCATATATGTGTGTGTGTGTGTGTGTGTGTGTGTGTGTGTCTAGGTTTAATTGGCTTAAATTTTTAATTATATCACCCATACATCATGCTTAGGTCATAATTTGAAATTCAATTTCTTTTCTTCCATTTTCTTCTTTTCCATTACATATTTCTATTTAAATTTTTATTAAAATTCCTTCATAATTTATTACATAAATTTCTACTTAATTTAATTGATATTTTGGTCAAAAGTCTACTCTCCAAGTGAAATGACCAAAATGCCCTTCATTGCATTCCTCATGTTATAATTGTCTTTACCAATTAGCATAAATTTTCTTGGAATTTTTATTGTCATTAATCCTTTAATTAAATCCCAAATAATTACTTCACAGGGTTTCTCACAAGTCTGGGTTGGCAACTGGACCCATAGCTGCTTCCCGATAAGGCCACTAATCGCCGAAACCTCGGCTCCTTTAACCTATTGGCATTTCATTTCTTTTATTTTTTTTTAATTTTACTTGGTATTTATTCAATCAATTTATATCTCCTTACTCTAGTTTAAGTATAGTTCCAGACATCCTAACTATCTGAACAGACGTTAGTCATCGGAACAGTAGAATGTGCAGAACTAACTAAAGTGAGGGCGTTACATGTCAGGTATTTATAAGGTTCTAGTTAGAGTTTTAGGGTGATAGGTAATATTATTCCTAAAGGGTTTATAAGTGTTAATGAGAAAGGGATAGGAATAAGGATAAGGATAAGTAGAGATAAGTAGGGATAAATAGGAATAAATATGGATAAAAAAAAAGTAAATGAAATTTGATAGGGATAAGGGAGAATTTGTGTGGTTTTTAATTTATTCAATTAAAATCTCCTACTAGGCCTTATTGGCCTTAGAGAGCCTAATTAGATCCAATTAGGTTTTTTAATAAAACAAATTTCCAAAATTAAATTTAAACAAAAATAAATTTTATTTAAATTTAATTAAACATTTTTTTAACTCTTTTAAATTATTTTCTTTAAGAGGCATGTCATATTTATGATTATCCATTTTTAATATCTCTAAATATATCTCACAGTCATACAACACGACCTTAATGCACATGCCCACAAGATTACACAAATAGGGGTTTATAGTTTGCCCCCTACTTTGGTGAGAATTGAAATCAACACAAAGGCAATACCTAAATTTTATCAAAGTGACAATACAAATCTTTAGAAACTTGTTTGAAAGCAAGTAAAATATTAGCTATGAGGATCGAGCATGTCTTGCTCTGTTAATAAACTCTTTACCTGAGTTATTCTCTAGATTTTTTAATTATGAGACTAGCTACGGTCTGACAATAGCAATCATTATGCAATTTGAGATGATTTTTGAAAGTCAAACGAATCTTGCTTTGTTGATACACCTTATATGTCATGGGACTATCCACAGTCCCACAACAATGCAAATCAAGTGTATCTTACTTTGTTGATACACCCCCTATGTCATAACGCTAGCTATGGTCCCACAACAGTGACACTATGTGATTTAAAATTTTAAGTGTATCTTGCTCTGTCAATACCCTTTGTGTCTTGGGACTAGCTATGATCCAATAACAATGCAAATCATGTGATTTTAAATTTTAAGTGTATCTTATTCTATCGATACACTCTATATCATAGGACTAGTTACGGTCCCATAACAATGACAATTGTATGATTTGAAATTTTGAGTGTATCTTGCTTTATTGATACCCTCTGTGTCATAAGAATCGCTACGGTCCTATAATAGTGACAATTTGTGATTTGAAAATTTATGGGTTCGTATTTAGGACCACAGTCCCAAATTGTCTACATATCCCCTTTTTTGAAAAGCAAACAGACCCACACTTAATTCGACACTTGAAAACTTTGGTAATACATAATCTTCTACACCTTATACACCTACAGGAGACATGTTGATACATGATCTTCTACACCTTATATAACTATGTCATGTACTCTAAACAAAGTCTAAGGACTTACTAGAAAAACTAATCTATGATTTGAAAACTATGGTGATGCATTATCTTCTATGCCTTATGTACCTATAGGTGACATGTTGATACATAATTTTTATGCCACATACAAATATGTCATGCACCCTAAATAAAGTTTAAGGACTTACCAAAACAAAAAACTGATCTGTGATTTGAAAACTGAGAAAACTGGATCTAAAAACTACCTGTGATCTATGTACTTTCTATCCTTCATGTATGCATGCTTATTTCTACTGCTTCGCACCCACTACCTTAAAAGATTCAGCCTTAACCCATTTAATGATGTAGTAAATTGCCATGATTATAAATCTATGGCCATTAAAAACCATGGGAGAAATCTTCCCAATGATGTCTATGCCTCAAATTGAAATGGACATGATGAGGTCTTACTATAGAGCTCACCTTATGGTAGATGGTTCAAGTTTCCATGGATTTGACATTCATGGCATTTCATGACAAACTTGGCATAGTTAATCTCTATGGTAGATCAGTAGTAACCCAACCTTAAAATTTTCCTAGCCAAAACCCTTTCATTAATGTGAGAATCACATATTCCAACATATACTTCTTCCATTATTTGCTTAGCCTATTTTTTGGTTAAACACAAGATTAAGAGTCCTTCAAAGAATCTTTTATAGAGTTGCCCCCCCAGCCAAAGTAAACTAAGTGGCTAATCTACTAATTGTAGCTCTATCTTTTTTATTGGCTGATTGCGGGTATTCTCTTACTTCTATATACCTCTTTATGTCTACATACCATTTTCCTTATCCTCTAGGTCCAAATATGCTACTACTAATCCTTCATAACACTTTATTAGAATAACTAGCTAGATTAACTTTTGATCATCCCTTTCCCATAGGGATGTGAATGTAGTTAGGGAATCGACCATCTGATTCTAAGCTCAAGGCTTGTATTTCATGGTCACTTCATCATAATTTGTTAATAGTTTCCTTACATACTCTGAGTATGGCCCCAATGAGTTTCTTCACCTCTTGAGCTATCTTTTCTTTGCATTCAGCTCTAAACTGATGTTTCTTTTGCTTTATTGGCCCCAAACTCAGATATGTAGGGATCTCATGTTGTACTATATATGGTCAATCCTAGGCATATCCTTATAAGACTAGGCAAACACTTCTTGGTACTTTGTTAATAAAGTTATAAATCTATTTCTTTCTTCATGAGTTAGATCTTTGGTAACTTTATTTCTTTAGGGTTTTCTAGTGTACCCAGATTAATAGAGATTGATTTTAACATATTAACAAAAATAAATTCTAAATCATTATGAATGCCATCCATATGCGCATCAACATAAACATGTAAGCGAAAGGACTAGGCATATTATTGATCTTTACCTCAAAATCGGCATCAATTACATCAAAAATAAAAACATCAGCATCATTAATATGATTATTACAAAAGACAGACTCAAACATAAGAGTGTTAGCCCAAATGCTTGGCTTCTATGTAGTTTTCATATCAATGGTGCCAACCTTCTATTCTAATTCTTCCACATGTGGTAGCTTGCACCAGTCCAAGTGAACATTCTCTCTTTTACAAACTTGATAGGTTTTGACTCATCCTCCTCTTTAATTGGTTCGTAGCCCAACCCATCATCCTTCTCCATAGGCAGATTAGGATAATATCTATCACTTCTAGCATGTGACTCACCCTCTTATTTCCTTCTTTATTAGAATCAACCTAGGCATCTAAGGGACTCTCATCAGCTTTAGAATTATCCTAGATGTCAACAACTATCACCTATTGAGGCTCGATAGGCTTTCGAGTGGGTTAGATAAGGTCTAGAATTCAACTAGGGTTATCTTTGGTGGTGGAGATCATGTAGATTGGGGTGGTAAAAAATTACATAGGCTAGAGATCATTGCATGGGTCCCTCAAGACCCATGTAAGTGATTTCTCTTGGCATACTCTTGGTAGCTTATTACACAGGGCAGGTGTCCTAATGCATAGCCTGTGCTTTTCTCCTTACTACATGACTTGTCTTTTTTGACTTCCTAACTTGTCCAATTGTGCTCTAAGCCTTGGGATTATATGAAATCATTTAATAAAACATAGAAATCTAGAAAGTAAGCTAGGGTAACTCAAAATCCTAAAATGCAATGAAACTAAGAAGAAATTATGCAATTAACTAACAAAATACCAATGAAATACAATAAAAAGTACTTTAAAATACCTATATAATATATGTGTATCAAATATCCTCCAAACTCAAAAATTTACTTGTCCTCAAGCAAATTGAAGTTTAAAAACATATTAGGGTTCTTTACTTTCCTAGAATTACAACTAAAAACTCAATTTTGCATGTAATTGAACTCTCAATAACCACATTCCAATTCCCTTCCTTCAAGGCTTAAAAAAATCAATGAGTGCTTGTTAGAAATATATCTCTCTCATAAAGTGTTAACCAATCATTCTAATTATAAGACTATTAATAAGTCATAAAGAAATTGTCTCACTAAGATAGATTCAAGAAACAATCATTAACTTAAAATGTCTCTATCATGCATAATTGCATATAAGATGAAGGAGTACCTCCCAAACGCCATAGGCATATCTCAATTTTCTATCTCTACTAATGTAGCATATACTTTTCAAAAGATCAAAAGGTCTTTTATAAGGTTGTAATGGGGCAAGAGGGTGATAAATGTGGCTACCAATGTAAAAGGACTTAAGGAATGCAAAATATGAGAAGAAACATCTTACAAAAGATCAATGCACACTAAATTTTGACTTTTCTCTTTACACATGAAGAAAATGAGCTTTTCACAATTTTGAATCTTAATGCCAAGTATGCTTCCCCTTGGTGTTTTAATAGGGACTTTTGCATTTGAATTGACTTTTGTTTATGCTTTTTGTTTCATTTTATTGCCCACCCTTAAACTCATTTTTTTACTAGTTTGGAAGTGCACTTTTTGTCTCTCTCTCTCTTTTATTTATAGCATACTTATGCCTAGTCTACATTTACTCCCTTTCTCATTTCTATGTGTACCTAATGTGCTTTTCACTTTGCATTTTGACTCTTCTCATAGGGTTAGGATAGGTGTTTGGTCTAATGGCTAGGTTAATATTGTGGGTTAGCAAAGAACACATAAGGGTAAAATATAGGCTTAAATTGGCTACAAGGGATAATTTAGATTAAGGATGGCTAAGGCTTTAATGAGGTTAATAACAAAAACTGCCAAAATCATCTCTTTCTCAAGTGCACACTAAGATTTTGCCTTGACAGATCAAAGAAATTTATTCTAGGATTGGTGTGGCATACCTAAGCTTGTTCATATTCCAAGAATTTTCTCATAGCTTTGCAAATTCGATGTGATAAATCAATAATTATAAATTAGTTTAATTAGTCTTGCTCCACTTAGAAGATAAATTTTTCACAAACAAGTTATTAAAATGTTTAGCCTATCCGGTACATTCAATCCTTTAACCAGGAGAGAACAATTATTTACTAAGTGAAGTTTTAGTCATATTTCTAAGGAAAGTTTGAAAAAAGTTTCGAAAATTGTTGAAAATTTTTGAAATTTTAATATACAAGTATAATAATGGTACAAAAAGATAATGCAAAAACAAATGCCAAGATTAATTAAAATGAAAAAAAATTGCAATGCCAAGATTAACTAAAATGCAAAAAAATTGCAAGAAATTACACACACCCCCAAACTCACACTTGACATTGTCCTCAACAGCAATATAACATAATTTGCAAGCTATATAAAATTGATAAGGCACAAAGCATATATATATATATATATATATATATATATATATTCGAGGAAATATACTAATGTTTAACAAAATAAACTAGTGCTAGGCCTATACCTATATAAAATCCAAAACATATCCTAATCTAGTCATCCTAGTCTAAAAGTCTTTGAAGGTGAGGAGGGTCCACTCTTTTCCTGTCCCTTTAGGAGCATATCGAGCTCATTGTGTGCTTCCTAGAGGCTGTCCTTTAAGTCTCTAAGTCGCTGGGTGAAGGTATGCTCCATCCTTTGTAATTATGCAAGGATAGGATTAGTGTGAGGTGTTGTCAAGGGTGAGACTCGAGTACTAGGTCTAGTCCCTCATACTGCAGCTGTTCCTTAAGCTGTTGCTCCTTTACAGGCTACTGTTGGGCTCATAATGACTCTCTTCGCTCCTATGGCTATGCTCTACGTATCACATTTCCATGTTCATCCACGAGGAGGCATGAATCTCTTACTCTTCTACAGATTCCCATGGAAATGCATATGGTTACATCTATCCTCATCATCCTTATGATAAGATGCAACTGTACATGTGCAAGCATAAAGCCAAAATGCATTGCTGTGGTGGTGATGAGACCACCATTGACCATGTGCCCTATGGTCTAATAGGAGATCTTCCTGAAGTGCTGGAAAAGAAAATACCTTGTGTTGCATCTATGCCCATGTACCATGCACCATAAGAAGAATAGCTCATTAGCATTCACCAGCCCTAAAGTATCTCTATTCCCCACGATGGTATATGCTGCAAGGCGGTAGAGATATAGTAGCACTAGGTTTGTGAGCCCTGTAGATTTAGAGTGGCTGGTGTGGTACTCTGGTGCATTAGGTGTTATAGTCTACCAAAATGTGATGCTATTCTACATTGTCCTATTGAAAGGAATTTCTTATAAGCCATCACTATTAAAACCAAATATGGCATTAAACTTATCCATGTTCAATGCTTGATCAACTCCCAAAAATCATAACTGTATTTGTCTCCTATCAACTCTATCCATGGCCCATAGGTTCACTCAGAAACTCCCTAAAAACTCTAATGTAAGGTCTCTATATCTAGGGAACTGAAGAGTCACAAAGCACTCCCATCCTATATTGCGCAAATATGCATTCACTTGCAACTTCAACCCCAATTATTCTAAAAAATTGCTATCAAGATACTTTGTTGGGGTATCCTGCTCGCTGTGAGTTGAAGGGAAAGGGCCTTGTGGTTTAAATCTTTAAATGGCCAAGCCAATTCAAAGTCTTAGCGTGGTGGTGCTCTTGGTGGTGGTTGTGCTTGTTGTGGTGGTTGTGGTACGGGTTGTTATTGTGATTGTTGTGGTCGTTGTTCTCCCTCTTCCCTATAGATTTGTCTAGTTCTTGGGCATAATGAAGGGGAGGGAGAATCATCTCTAGCACGGGAGGATAAGGGGCGATGGGCTACTCTTTTCATTGGAGGCATTGGAGAGGAAATTGATTTCTTAAAATTAGGGTTTGGAAGAGGGCTTTGTGAGGTGAAGGGATTTAAGAGAGTTTTGGGAGAGAGAAAAGTGGGTTTATGTGTTTTGGAAACGGATTTGGTGCTTAAATAAGGTTTAGAAGTCAGTTTATAAAGGATTGTGTCTTTTCAAACAAAACGATACAAATTTAAAAATAAGCTATGATATTTTACACGGGACCATGTAACATTACGTAAGTTGCCCGTATAACTTTCTACCCCTTTATTATTCTTTTTCTTTTTGCCTCTATAGGTTACACAGGTCAACCTGTGTAACTTTTTGGACCTATATTTTAAATTTGCTTTTTGACCTATGATTACACGGGGCATGCATGCTTACACGGGGTACCCTGTGTAACTTTTTGGAGTGCATTTACCTTTCTACTTTTGAGCTTTCCAAGTTACATGGGGCAAGTGCTTTGATGCATGGGGTTCCCTGTGTAACTTTTTGGACTAAGGATTTTTAAGTTTTCTTAGTCCTTCTAGTTGTGTCAGGTTGTGTTTCACTCCCTAGCTGCTATAAACTCTATCAAATAACACTTCAGATGCACAATGATACCCTATTTGACTTCCATCCCTATGTTAATTCAATTCTAAGTATGTCAATGTAACACAAAATTAGCAAGTAAGGAAACTTCCTTAACTGAAATTCACTTCTCTTGTGTGGTTTTGTGCCTTTATTCCAGTCCATCCTTCTTTCAGCTTCTTATTTCTCCTCTCTTCACCTAAAATAATTCAAGGTTAGAGTTTGGTTAGCGTTGTGTTGTAAAAGAAAAAAAATTGCAAAATAAGAAAAAAAATTAAAAGTTTAAAATTTGGATTGCCTCTCAAGAAGTACTTGTTTATAGTCTTTAGCTTGATTGTACTATTAGATCATTGAGGGGTAGGTGGATTAGCAAAAGAGTGTGTACCTGCTTTCTCAATAGGTTCTCCGAAGAATTATGGCTTTAGGCATTAGCCATTGACTGTGAATGCTCCTAATGTTTCACTCCATACTTCTACTATCCATGAGGGAAGACTCGGTGATGGGTGATCAACCTGGGAATCGACTACGAACTCAGTTGCTACCCTAAATTCTTGTGAGACCCCATGACATCCTAGGCCAAGGGATAATTTCGAAACTATTGGGAACCAGAAAACCATAGAAAAGAAAAGAGAACAAGTTCAAATAAGTGAATCAGAATCTAAGGACTCATCGGACATCATTAAAAATATGGATTATAACTAATGAGGGGCATTTTGGTCAATTCACTTCTAGAGATGACTTTTGACCTAAATGTCCATTAAACTTTATGAGGTTAAAATAATGAAAAATAATTAAACATATGGAGAAGTGTAGAGAAAGAAAAGAGAAAGAAATCAAAAAATCCAAAATCTAATTGAATTATGACATCATAATGACATTGGCATGACGCAATTAAAATTATAAATTTTAATTTGCTAAATGTATAGATAATTATAAGCATAAAAAGAGGACAAAATTAACAAAAATCAAAATTATTTTTCTCTCTTCTTTCTCACTAGGCCGAAACACATTCTCTCTCCACGCCTCTCAATTTCCTCCGTTGATGACCACTTTAAACTCTTGAAACCCTAGTTCTCTTCCATAAATTACCTAGCTACCAAAGTAAAGTCTTGTTAAATGACCTTGGTAGGAAGTTTGGGAGAAAGAAAAAACCAAGGAAAGTGAAGATTGGGAGGACACAAAATCTGCTCAATAAGGTGAGTCCCTCTTCCAACTTGAGTTGAGGTATACTCATAAAAATAAGATTGAATAAGTGGAAATAACATGAGAAATTGAAAAATTATGCATGATTGGAAGAGGAGAGAAATTTAGCCAGCATGAGGACTTGAGGGTTTGATGTGTTTTTAATTCAATTGATGAGGGTTTGAGTCTAGTCCACTTAGATGGTTATATGTTGAGCTATATAGTTCCAATTAGTGTGTGGCTAATTGGAGATGAAACTTTAGACATAGGGCTAGAATTTTTGTGAAGATACCTTGTCCAAAAACTGACCATAAGTTGCCCTAAAATTTGCTTGAATTAGGAATTGGTGTTCTGGACCTGACCAGAAATGACCAAATGAACAGTACATATTTAATTAGACATAACTCACTCTAGACACCTCCAAATTAGGTGATTTTTAAACCAATGGAAACTTGACACTTATTAGAACACTTCTTATGAAGATCATAAACCCAAATTATGACCCTAACTTGATCAAATTGCTAAGCAAAATTAGTCCATCAAACCTGCCTGATTCTGGACTAACCTAAAAGTCCTAAACAAATGGCCATCTGACCAGTTTTGGAAAAAATGCCATAACTTGGGCTACAAAACTGAAAATTTAGTGATTCCAAAACCAAAATGTTCATAATACATAGAACTACAATTTTTATGTTTTGACCAAAACCCAGATCCTAAAGTAACTTAGGGAAATTGTTAGGAGAATTTAGGACTTCCCAATCTGAAATTCCTGCACTGGAATCATTTTAGCCATTTGACCCCAGGACAGTAATTAGACTATAACTTGCTATAGAAAATTCCAAATGGGATGAGCCAAAATGATCTGAAATCCTAAGAATCAGGGCTACAACTTTTATTTAGGAACCTTACTCAAATTCTGGATGTAAGATCCTTAAATGTTAAATTCAAGAGCTGACCTGAACTTGAAATCTTGAATGTATAGGGTTGATGAGTCCAGGTTGGTTAAATTGCCATAAATCACCCTATACAACTTCAAATTTAGAAATTCTTGAACCTGTGTAACCATGAGACATAGGGGAACAACTCATATGAAGAACACTAAGCCAAATTATAACTATAACTAGTCCAATTAGCTTGATAAAGTTGAGTTCCAGAATCTGCCCTGATCTGGAACAGTGTTAGTCATTGGACTAGTACTTGGTAAATTGACCATAACTAGAGCTACAAAACTCCAAATGGAGTAATTCAAATTGGAAAATAAAACTAAGGCATAGAGGAACAATTTTCATGAAGAACACCTCACCAAATTATGAATAGAACTAAGTGGAAATTGAGTTCTAAAGTCAAGGTTCAAAACTGTCTAGAACTCGAAATCAACTAGAACTTGGGAAGTCATTAGAATTTTGTTTAGTTAACTATAAATGGGACTTAGAATGAGTATTAAGGTTTGGTAATTATGTGATTTCAGTGGATAAAGAGACTTCCAAAGAAGGGAAAGCTTATGACAAATAAAGAGATCCATTTGAGGTTTGTGCACAACTACCCTTTTTTCCTTCTTTTTCCAACTTACAATTGATTTGAAGAAGTTTGTATGAATGAGTTGTGAATGTATTGAATTGAGAATTATGATTTGTGAAAATCATGTGGTTAAGAAAATTTTGTGTTGCCAACCTTGTATGATAATTTATGATGAATGAATTAGTAACTACTTGATTTTGGAAATGTGATTATTTGTATGGAAATTCTTTAGAGATGTCTTGAAACCACATTTAGCATGGCAATTATAATTGTGTTCCCCATATATAATGATCAATGGGGTGAGATTGATTATGTTATCCCCCATTTATAATAATTAATGGGGTGAGAATGATTATGTTATCCCCCATTTATAATAATTAATGGGGAGAGATTGATTATGTCTCTCTCTGGCTTGCCAGTTGAGTTGAGATTGAATTAGTACTCATATAGCTAGCTAGCTTTTGTGTCCCCCTTTAGCTTCGATTATCAGGGTGAGATTGCTTTGTCGTGGTGTATAACATGACATTGATCGAAAATTTTGTGTCATGTTCCTAACTGTGTAAATTGTTGACAACATCCTTAAATTTTGAATATTTTAGATAAAGTGAGTTTTGAAATGAATGATTTACAGTTATTAAAAATTGTGACTTTGGTTTCATGGATTATTGTGAATTTGTAAATATTTCAAAATTTGTTGTTACGTTTTGTTAAAATATGTCTTATATGGTGTTTTAAAAAAAATTATAGTTCTGCACCACTGAGTGTATTGCTCAACGATAGCTTGTTTATGCCGTCGCAGGCAAGGAGATAGACAAAGCAGCAGAGTGAGCTACTTGTAAGGGTAATTAGAGCCAGTATTTGACTATTCTCGGGTATATCAGTTATACCTTTATAATTTTCTTTTTGATGTAAATTGATCTGTATGTATATTAAGATAGATGAGCAGTTGTACAAATGAAAGTGTATGATATTTTATTTCTTTTGAGCTGCGAACTGAATATGGACTTTATTTTGATTTGTATATGAATTGAGCATATTTTCTAGGAAATTGTGAAATGAAATGAAATGTTTGAGTTGGATTGAATCCAATTGTGTATAATATTTTGTAAATTATTTTTAACAGGTTTTGAAGAACTGTTTTCTTGAATTTTAAGCCATTACCATGCCAAAATTTTTGTAAAATTCTAAAAATGCCAAATTAATTCAAAATAAAATTTATGGTATAAACCTCATTTCAAAGCATTCAATAATTAATCGTCGTCACTCTAAACTTTGAAATGAATTGAATTTGTTTTAAAATTATTTGTAGTATGCTTAATAGATTATAAGGAGACGAAGTTCGATAATTTATTAGATATGCTACAGGATCATGTCATGCCTTACAGAGGGGTAAGGTGTGACATGTTTAGTGGTATCAGAGCATGTTTTAAAATGAGTTTTGAACATTGAATTTAAATTAAATTTTAATTAGTACAACTGCTCAAATATCCTTAAATGATACATATAGTGCCTTTACATCATGAATGTGGACTAATGGAGATAAATCTCCTTGTGTTGATCTTTCAGGAGAGAGAATTCTTGTGAATTAAAATGGAAGAAAGAGATCCTTTGGTAGGACAATCAGCTGCAGCTGAGGCACAAGGGGAAGCCCCAGCTCCTCAGAATGCTAGTGGGTTAGCTTCCCCAGTTCCACCAATGCAACAATTTCCTGCACAATTCGCCCAACAAATGGCCTCACTTTTCCAGTAAGTGGCTAGAAATATACAAGCACAAGCCCTAGTGCAAGCACTGATAGTGCAACCATTACCTCTCGCCAGACAATATGATAAGCTGATTAAATATGGGGTAACATAATTTAAGGGTACGGTGGACCCATTTGAGGCAGAGCAGTGGTTGGAAAGAATGGAGAGAGTCTTCAAGAAGCTGCACTGCACAGATGAATTGAAATTTGAGTATTCGGTCTCTCTACTGCATGGGGATGCATATAAATGGTGGAAGACCATCCCCTACAGTTTGGTGGAACCCCCAGTGTTAATATGAAATGAATTTCTCAGAGAGTTCAGATAGAAATACATCCCAGACACTTACGTAGATATGAAGCTACAAGAAATTTTAAGTCAAAAATAGGAGAAACAATCAGTGGCTGAGTATGAGAGGGAATTCTCCTGCTTAAGCCACTATGCTAGGAACCTACTCACCACTAGTAGGGACAGATGCAAAAGATTTGAGTCTGGTTTAAAGCCCAGTTTGAGGTTGCAAGTAGTGGGGTTCTGACATGAGAACTTCTCTGAACTGATATCTCAAGCCTTGGAGATAGAAAGAATAGAATCAGATGGGGCATCTGAGAAGGGAACAACTGAAAAAGAGAAAAGTGGAAAGACCACAGGTCAGAGTTCAAGTGCTAATTCGAGTAAGAGAAAGAATTTTGGGGGACAGAGTAGCAGAAAAGCTGGCAGGGGAAGGTTCTCAAGACAGAGGCCACCCCAATCTAGTCAGCAGATGGTTAGGGGAACTTCAGTATGCACTTGTGAGATTTGGGGTAAGACCCATGGAGGAGTATGTTACAGAATTTGAAGGAGCGGAAGCATGAAAAACATAAGTTTAGATCATTGAATTCAAAAATTTTCTTCTAGGGTGTCATGCATCATGCAAGATTCATTGTTTATCTACTTGATTTCAATGTTAAACAGCATATTAAAACTCTTTTGATATGTTTTTGGATCTATATTTTCCATTTAAGATTTTATAATTAATAGATTAATTCATTCGAACCCTAGATTAGATTAAGAACAAGTGCACTAACCTTTTGATGCACTGTAGTTGTGTTTGGCACCTTTGGGATGTGCCTAGGACACCAGATGTTGTCCCTCTAGCTTGTCCACACCAAGATCACCAATGGCAGCCCCTTGAACAGCTTCTCAAGCCTTTCTAATCAATTAGAAATTTAGGTTTTGCCTTTAGAGAGATTACAGATGTATACAAGACACTAGAAACGATTTCTAGCAATTTTAATTCAAGAGAATGTTGGCAATTCTCTTTGCATTGATGAGAGATGAAGAAGAGGAGAGGAAGAGCACTCCAAGGGTGGTGGCACCTATGAAGAACAGCAGCTTATTATTTTACTCTTTCATGACAACACATTATATAGCCAGGTCACCACTTAAAACCCTTGCCACATGTCACCTTCTGATTGGCTCTTAGTTTAATTGACCCAATCATATTGTGCCAAGTGTCAAACTTATATTTAATATTGACTTTGATCATCTTACATGACTAAAAGACAATTGGCAAGCTTATGTGTAGTGTCATGTGTCACCATCTCATGGTGCCACATGTCACCCTGTGAAATGACCAAAATACCCCTGTGTCCTAATTTTGAGTTCTCAACCCAAAATAATTATTTCTCTTCTTCTAATTAATTTATATCAAATATAAATTAATTAATTAATCTCTATTAATTAATTTCTCATAATTAAATTCATATTTAAACACTTTAAATATAAATTTAACTTATATTATACATCCAATAATCTAGATTTGGTTTCAAGCTATGCTAAGGACTTTGCAATCTAATTGCAAACCAAACCTATTTAATTAATCAATTAAACTCTTTAATTAATTAATTAAATCACATTTTACTTGGTGATTACTTGTGTATGTGTGTGACTCACTAGGCTCATCACTAATTGGCAATGAGATATGATATTAACTCTTAATATCATCAGAACTCTGTCTTACCATAAATGATTTCTCTAAATCATTTTGTGCACCTCATAGACCATGGTTAACACCCAGCATAGCATGCCTGTAACACCCCTATTTGCATAGCCTGATATATTTCACTGTTCCGGTGACCAGAGTCGGTCAGGACAATTAAGGGGATTAGAACCACACTTAAGACAACTAGATAAGCTATGAACACAAATAATTAGTAATGTCCAATTAGTTAAGTATAAACAAGAAAAACAGAACATAAGAAGTTAAACGAGCCGAGAGTCATAGCGATGGGTGACCTTCTCGGGAAGGACTGCGAAGTCATTTTAAACTCAAATTTCAAACCGTAAAATGTGACGCCGTAGTCCTTAGAACCATTAAGAACACAGTGAAAAAGAGAAAATCATGAAAAAGAACTGTTAAGCCAGTCAAATAATTAGGTCACGGAGCCAGAAGAAATATTAGATTATTTGCAAACCGAGTCGAACCAGCGAGGGGCAATTTGGTCAATTGACCTCGAGAGCTGACTCCTGACCTAACTGTCAAATAAAATCGGAGAAAAGAAAATTTCAGAATCGAGAATTAAATTAAAGAACTAATAGAAAAAAAAAAGAAAGAAAATAAAAAAGGTGTAGGGAGATGACATCATGCATGATGCCATAAATCCTATAATTAATAAATTTAATTAAATGGATTTTTAGGTCTTCCATAAGACAAATTACATAAAAGAAATAAAAAGAAAAAAAATATCATTTAGTCATCTTCCTCATCCTTGTGCTACCCCATCTCTCTCTTCATTCTCACTCACTTATTCCACCATTTTTAAGGATTAGAAAGCTTGAAATTTCCCTACTTACTTCCATAAATTCACAAATTCCCAACATTAAAAATTCTCTTTACATGTTGAGGAAACATTAGAGAGCAAAAAGAAGAAGAAAGACTTGAAGAAAGTAAAGCCTGGAAACCCTCCAAGCAAGGTTAGTGTTTATCCCTTAAACTTTTCTTTATATTAATGATTAAATCCTTGTATTAAGTTGGAATTTGATGAAAGTTGAAACAAAACGTTAAGATAAGGGACCATAAAGATTTCGGTCAGCTAGGGTTACTATATATATATGTTTGTGTTTTGCTTGAATTTGAGAGGTTAGGCAAGTTTGTATGAATGAGGTAGTGAGGTTGAGATACTTAGATTTGGTTAAATGCAACAATTAATGTGAATTAGGGTTTTGGACATTAGAGTTTAGAGACCAAAAATGTGAGAAACTTATAAATGATGTCTTAGACCTAATTTGAAGTGAGAAATTGTCAATGGTGACCAAATGAAGTGTGTTGGAATGGTTGGAGTTAAGGCCAAATTCGGATTGAGTATGGTCATGCTCCTGGCAGCATGACCAAGTTACATTTGAAGGACCAAAAATGAAATTTTACAAGTCCAATTGGTATGAGACCAATTGAGAATGAAAATAGACACTAAATAACACAATTTTCATTCAGGAAGTATGCCCAAAAAGTGACCAAAACCTAGTGAACAAATTGACCAAACTTGAAAAATCACAGTCTGCCCTGTACAAACTGACCAAATGAATAGTGTTTGTTCATTTGGTCATAACTTGAGCTAAGCAGGTCAAAATGACCTAAAATTTTACCAGTGGATAGTTTAGATATAGACCTAAAACTTTTATGAAGAACACAAATCCAAATTATGCCATTAACTAAGTCATTTAGCCACCCAAAGTTGGTGACCTAAAACTGCTAGAACCAAAAATTGCCTAGAATTCTGGGTTGTGTCCAATCCGGCAGCCATGGTTCAAATGGCTATAAATTTAGCTACAAAACTCCAATTGGAGTGATTCAAAAAGGATAATAAACTTAAGACAATAGGGAACATTTTCTATAAAGAAAGTTTTGCCAAATTCCAACAGGAAAGTGACCAATGGAATAGTGCAACCTTAGACACCAAAACTGAAAATTATCAAATTTGCTTAAAAGACTTAGAATTTGAATAAACAACCAAAACCAACAAATTTAGTGACCAAAATGTGGTATGTGGGTGAAGTTGGAATTCCCATACCTATTAAGCCTTAAAAAGTCAACAATTTGACTTGAATAGTGTAGTGAATAGTAACCCTAAACACAAAAATTTTAAGAACGTCGAGTTTAGCACGTTAGAGCTAGGTAAAAGTGAAGTTAAATTTATTTTTGGATTTATGCTAAGTTATGGTACTGAAACACTGTAAAATTGTGTGTTTCAGTTGAAAAGAATACCGGGAAAGAACCCGAGGAACCAAGTCAAGGCCAAGAGGCGACTCGCTTGAGGTTTGTGCACAACATGACTATGCTTTAAAATTCATAGATAAAGTGAATGAAATATGTATTTTACTTTTGTTTTGAATTGTTGAAAGTTTAATTGTGACATTATTTATGATGTTTTGATTTAAATTGTGAAAGTTATTGTGTATATTTGAAATAGCAATATTTAGCAAATTGTTAAGATAAGTTTTGAAACCACTGTGTTATGACCATATATTTGAACACCTCACTAGCATGACTAGTGGGGGTAATTAGTTTCGAATTTTGATTCCTTCTCTGGAGAAGTGTTGAGGTGTGGCAGTAGAAGAGGATGTGAATGGACATCCATATATTTGAGCTAGCTAGCCTTGTGATGTGATTCTCCTTAGCCTCTGGCTATTTAGATTATATTTGTTTCGAATAGCATGATCTAACGGTGGGTTTTATGAAATGTGTTTTGGCACTTTGAAATGAAATTGTTTAGATCAAAATCTCATAATTCATGTTTTATATTTAATTCTCATGTTTAGTTCAATTTTTTATTAAATTTGATTTAAATTCTGCATAAAAACTATTTTAGTATGTTGTGCACCACTGAGTCCCAATACTCAGCGATAGCTGTTATTGCTGTCGCAGATTTAGAGACTAGACAAGTAGCAGACTGAGCTGCTGAGGATTGAGGATCTATCAGCTTGAAGTTATCGGGTATAATTTATAACCTAACTGTAAATATTTCTTTTGATGTATGTAATGCACATAAATGTATGGACATGTAAATTTGGTCTTGAGCAGCTTGTATAAAGCTTGTGTAAAGTTTGTAATAAATTTTAGTTGAATTTCTCTTAATGCAAATTTTGTAAGGATGTTTATAAATTGTTTTGTCCTTAATGAATTATGAATGGAACTATTTTATTTAATTTGAATGAACTGGATTGCTGGTATTTTGATGATCATTGGATAGTGGATTTGAAATTTGAAAGTTGATAAATGTGTTGAGAAATTGGTTGAGATTGAGTATGAATTTGAAGTAGTGGTTGAAAAATTATTGGAAGTGCCTTTTTTTCAGGTATTTGAAGAACTGTTTTCTCAAAATACTGACGGAACTCTAGCAAAATTTTTATAAAATTTACAGAAAAATAAAATGGACTAAAAATATTAACTAGTTTTAATTTTAATTAAATATTTTAAGTACTTATTAGAAAATGCTCACCACTTATCAAAAATAAGAAAATTATTTTAAAATCCCTTGTAGGGTACTTAATAAGTTATCGGTAGATGAAGTGCGGTAGTTCATTAGGTATTCTACGGGATCATGTTATGCCTTACAAAAGCGTAAGGTGTGACAATGCCATGGCCACCCAATTAGTAATAAGGAATACCTTAAATGAACCTTTAATCATATGTTACCATGTACTAGAATCTCTCTATTACAAAGTCACAATTTGAGCTGGAGTCATGGTTTATCTTAACCCCATTTGCTATGAATATTATGTTCTCTTTTAATTCCAGTTATTGATTAAAAAGATTTTCTCATCAGAAACTCTTTTCTGATTAAATCTATCTATCCTGGCCAGGAACTTGAAACATCAAGAACAATTAAATAAACATAGGATTTTATCCCTATTTACTTAGAGTAACAGATTCCATCTTGATCAACACCTACCTCCATATATAACTAGTAGGAGCCAACACATGCCCATATACTAATACACAGTACAAGTATGAAAGTAGTATCAAACTCAAACAACCTATATACAAGATAAATGTACTATCTCAGGTCTAAAGATTATATGCACTTATATGATTTATGACAATACATTGACAAGAGTAAACTCCATGTGCTTGTCATAAATGTCACTGGTTCGACCTACTTATCATGTATAAGTGACTATCATGTTTGTTATATGGCATGAGACTCACCATTCCATCTTATTTACATTTCATATAAATAACTTGGGAACAAACATGATTACAATCTTTATGGATAAGTCATGTCCTTATTGTGAAGTATCCTCAATTGTGAACTAATTTATGATACTTTATGCCAGAAATACTGTCACTCATATTCTTAACAACTTAAGAATAGAATTTCTAACAAAATATCAATGGACCTTTTCTATTACACATAAATATATTATATAAACGGAAAAGTAAAAATGTCTTTTATTAATAAAATATGTACAAGATACATATTAAATGATATGCTCTAAGGCATGCTACTAACAATCTCCCAGTAGCACTAGAGCCATTCATTATAATATCTTAGACCCATATTCTCAAGATGTCGGTCTAGCTGAGTTTGTGACATAGGCTTAATGAATAGATCAGCTGGATTTTCAGCTGATGCTATTTTCTGCATGGCTACATCGCCTCGCCTAACTATTTCTCTGATAATGTAGTAGCACCACTTTATGTGTTTGGATTTCTGGTGAGACCGAGGTTTCTTGGCCTATATGACCACTCCATTGTTGTCACAGTGAAGTGGAACTGCTAACTCAATGGAAGGAACTACTGCAAGTTCTGTCACGAACTTCTTTATCCAAACAACTTATTTTACAGCATCTGATGTAGCAATATACTCAGCCTCGATCGTGGAATCTGCAGTCATGCTCTGTTTGGAACTCTTCCAACTAACTGCACCTCCATTACAAATGAACTCATATCCAGAGGTAGACTTTCTATCATCGATATCTAATTGGAAATCAAAATCAGTATAACCATCCCATTGCAAGTCACCATCTCCATATATCAAGAATAAATCCTTAGTTCTTCTCAAGTACTTAAGTATATTCTTGACAGCTATCCAGTGTTCCAAACCTAGATTGGATTGATACCTACTAGTCAAACTAACATCATATGATATATCGGGCCTAGTACACAATATTGCATACATCAAACTTCCAACAACCGAAGTGTCATACCCTACCCCTCTGTAAGGCATAACATGATCCCGTAGTATACCTAATGAATTACCAACTCCGTCTACTGATAACCCATTAAATACACTACAAGGGATTTTAAAAACTTTTCTTACTTCTTTTACAGTGGTGAGCACTATTTACAGGTATTAAAAACTTTTGTGAACTGAAGTGAAATAGCTAACTCCTTTGGATTATTTCGAATTTCTGTAAAAATTTTGGCAGAGTGCCATCTGTATTTTGGACAAAACAGTTCTTCAGAAAACCTGGAAAAAGCACACTTCAATATATTTCCAAATCTCAACTCCAACATACTTTTCAACACAACATTTTTCTCAATTCAAATCCATAGAAATTTTTCAAAGTCTGAGATAAGGAAATATAATACAACTTTTACAAGTCAAATAACTCATAATTAATTTACAACTTCAACGTACAATTTGAATTTACAACTGCTCAAAACCAAAACAAAATATACATACAGTGAATATACATTACAGTACAAAATGCCAACTGTGATATACTCACTATACCCAAAAATCTCTCATTTGGCGGTACTAGCGACCTAGTGCATGCTGTCTACTGCGTGATAATAAAAAGCTATCGCTGAGACAATGTCTCAGTGGTGCACAACATTAACCAAATACAACTTTAAATCATAATTCATAAACCATATAAATAGTGGATACGTAAAACCATAGTTAAATTCAAGACAATGAATGTCATAAGGAATTTAAACTCCAATTCACAAATTATCAAAATTCATAATAACACAATTTAGTCAAATAGTTTAAGAATACCGTATTGCCAATTCATACACAATTTGATCAAATTACTGAATAACATAGTGTTGCCGATCAATATCACAATTTGGTAAAATAACTGAATAATATCGTTTTGCAAATCAATAACACAGTTCGATCAAATAACTGAATAATATCGTTTTGCAAATCAATAACACAATTCGATCAAATAACTGAATAATATCGTTTTGCAAATCAATAACACAATTCGATCAAATAATTGAAGAATCCAGTGTTGCCAATCAATATCACTATTCAAGCCATGACACAATTTTTTTCGTACATGCCGTGTTGTACACCACGACAAGACATACTCACCCCAATAATCGAAATCAATGAGGGAGGAAGCTAGCTATATAATGAGAACTCATCCACACTCACCTCAGACTGACAAGTCAAAGAGGGAGGAACATAATCATACTCACCCCAGACTGATAAGTCAAAGAGGGAGGAATAATCACACTCACCCCATTAATGGAGGAGGAACATAATATCCGTGTCATGCCAATTGTGAGTCAAAACAATTCCAAACATTTTATTCAAATGATCCGTAAGAATCCAATAAATTTCCAAAGTTATAATTTCATTCACAAAATGGCAACACACTTCAATTTCCACAAAAACCATTTACAGTGCTTTTCAATCAATAAGTATCCATCAATATCATTCAAACAATTTTTCACAGTTTCAAACCACTCACAATGTTTTTCAATCAATAAGTGTCCACCAAACACATTTCCACAATTTAAAACAATAATATACAAATAGTCATAATTTATTTCAATTGAAAAATTCAAAAGAAATAGCCGTTGTGCACAAACCTCTGATGACTGTCCCCCTGTTCTAGACTCAGTGTTTCCTTCCCTTTTGCTGAGTCCTTGTTAACTGAGAAACACAATTTGAAGTGTCTCAGTGCTAATTTAATTTGCCTCTAACAATAATGTTCGATAAACAATTCACTGAATACATTTGTTTGCTTAATCAACCCATATATCGACCCTCAATGTGTTCGATGTAAATTAGGTCTTAACGTTATCAATATGTCATATTCGATAGTATTTTAGGGTTGGTACGTTTTACCAAACTCATTTCCTTGTTTAGTGCATTTTAATGCAACTTGTTGGATTCCGGAATACTAGTTTGACCTAGCCGGACGACCTAGTTCCCTAGGTTTTCGGGTTTCGGTCGAAACTACAAACTTGTAGATCTAGGTCTTATTGTACGCGGGGAAAAATTTCAGGTCAATCCGAGTTAAGTAGACCAAGTTATGGTCATTATACTATTGCTGGTCAAATGGTACCAATTAGGTCAATTTTTGGTCAATTTGGTCAACTCTGGTTCGGCCAGTTTTTGGACCCGAACTTGTACAAGTTGTTTGACTTGTTTATGGTCATTTCTGGGCTTTGGTGTCTTCATAAGACTTGTAGGTATGGATCTTAACTATTCTTGGTCAAAATTTCAGGTCAATTGGACCTGGTTTGAGTGAGTTATGGCCTAAACACTCACTGCTGCCCAATTGGTCATTTTTCAGGTCCTAATTGCACCTAATCCGAATTGGTCATTTTTTTAGGTCACCTTGCAAGCAGAATTTTGGTATGTTTTCTCAATGAAAGTTGGCACATTTTGTGCCTAGTTTCACCTCCAATTGGTCTCATACCAATTGAGGTTACACATTTAAACTTATTGATCTGTTTGCACACTGCCCTCTATATGTCTTTCAAACCCCAATTCAAACACACATTTAACTTGCTCTACTTTAAATCCCCATACCTAATTCTGATTTTATACCATTCCATATTCATTTATCACTTCTTACTATGGTCAATTTGGACAGAATACAAACATTCTCAATACATCAAATACAACCCTAAACCACAAAGTCCAAATTTAGCAATATATGTACATAAATACACCTAATCATTACATATAATCTCCACTACTAATTTACATATACATTCATCAATTCTTCTATGTCAACATTCTGCCAACACTTCCATCAATACATACAATTATTCAAGGGTTCCCAAGCTGCCGAAATCTTCTTCAACACCACATTGCCCTACAATCCATCAATTCTCATCCAAGTGCCAAAATCACCATATATATGTGAAACAATTCATTAGGATATTAATTTACCATGATCAATATTATTTCTCATCAATTATATGCATAATAAATCATCAAATGTGTGACCCCATGGCTGTCCAAAAATGGCTATCTCAATAACTATTTAAACTTCAAAATTTCCTTCACAAAACTAACACCCATAACATAAACATAAAGTTTAACAAGGAAATTCTCAAAAATGTAAACTTACCTTTGTTTGTAACTTGCTAAACCTTCACCAAACTTCTCAAATTTGGTATCAATATCTTCCTTGTGATGTGTAGACCATTTTTTATGAAGGAACTTAAAGGATTGGAGTTGAAAATGGGGAGGTTAAGTGAGCTCATGCAAAACGTCAATGGTGGATTCTTTCATCTTCATTCACGGCATGGTTGAGTTAAGTGAGGAAGATGAGGTTTGAGTGGGAGAAATCTGCCCACTTATGAGTATATTTAATCCATTTAATGTTCTTAGTGGTCCACTAAAAAAAATTATATCATATAATAAGCCAAATGTGCATTTATTCCACATTAACCCATGATTTTAGCTATTTGTATTAGGTACCACTAAACTAATTTTTCATTTCATTTTCTAAGTGTAATATTATTTATTTTTAATGGAAATTTAGGTCAAAAGACAATTCGGGGTGTCAAATGACCATAATGCCCCTGTTCGGGTTATGTTCCGATTTTTAGTATTCTGGGTTTTGTCTGATTTTCGATTTCTCACTTTTCTTTGTACTATTTATTTAATTTTTCTTTGATATTTCTAATTATATTTAATCTTCAACAAGGGTCTATTTAAGTCCTAAAAAAATTTTCCAGGGTTCCCAGCGATCCGAGCAGATCAACGGTCCACGCCGTGACTTCCCGGTGCGGTCACCCATCACTAGGTTTCTCGGCTCGCTTAACTTGATCACATTTCTTTGCTATTATTTTTTTCTTTATTTTTCTTGTATTTTCTTTTCTTGTATTTCATTATTTTATGTCTCCTCACTCACATTGAAGTGTGGTTCTAGGCATCCTAGCTATCCGGACAACACTGGTCATCGGAACAGCAGAACGCACTACCGAACTTAGGGGTGTTACAATTCTCCCCCCCTTAAATAAATTTCGTCCACGAAATTTTTTACCCAGTAGCCATCTTACAATAGTCATACGTTTATTTCTCCTTTCTATATGATCGTAAGACTTTTAACAATCTAATACAATGTTTAATTTGTTTGTATAACACCAATCTCCTCTTACTATTGTGCTGTCTAATATTTCGGTTCATGTTCCTTCTTTAATGACCCTTGAGGTAATGTTAGAATCATTCATCAGTCATTGGTCCTCTGACCATTCTAGTCCATAGTCTTCCTCACATTCGTAATATTTCTTTGTTATATATGAATCAACTGTTCAAATCTCTACTTCCATAACTCTTTTTATCTGTCAATATTCTATAACTTACTTCTTTTTTGTACTGAACTTTAACCTTTCGATATTCTAACTTTTAAGTTTTAGATCCCTAAGTAGGATTTTCAAACTTATTTCTAACAATTAAATTCTGTCCTGGCATAAATATACCAAAACAGATGCCGTTGGTAACTATTCTTAGCTAGGTATACTATCGGGTAGTACGTAGCTCTACACAATAATCTCAAGTCGATCAGAATCGCAACTTACAGTATAAACATCAAGAACATTGCATAGTTACTACGATACATCCCAATAGATCAAATTTTCCTATCTTTTATCCTTTTTGAATTCACTGATATTCGAATCTTATTCTGATTACAATATCCATTAGCAATTTCTAACAGTAACCTCCTTGCCCTTATCAAGAGCAATTCCATTACTGCATCTTACTTTTACGTCCTCTTGCCTTACATTAAGTAGGCTCACTAATTAGCTTTATAATTTATGGTGTGTTAGAAAATACTTTTCGCCGATAAACTCTTTCAAAACTAATTTCACTTATTATCACATTCCTTATCTTAAGGACTAATCACTAATGCATCAAAATTTATTCCCCTGTAAAGGAATAACAACAGAACATGTAGTTCTAACACTAACATAAAAGTATGCAAACTCCAGGTCAAACAATACATATATATATATCTTAGTTGCTAATTGAGAAGGTACCAGCAATAATGTCAAAAGTCTAAGCCTCTTCTCTCTGCTGTATAGCGTATATTCCAGCTGAAGCATCACCTTGTTCTGGTTGATTCACAGTACTTTGACTTCTAGGTGTACTGCCCCTACCTCTACCTCTGCCTCTACTAACTGATGGTGAACTATTTGGGGTAGAAACTTGGGTTGATCCCTTTGGTGTAGTAAATGATCCAGAACGACCTGGATTTACACGACCCCTAGCAAAATGGCCAGTCTCTACATAGTTAAAACATGCTCCTACGGCTCTATAACATACCCCACAATGTGGTTTACCACAAGTTTCACAAAGTCGATCTGACAGCGCATTCCTGGGTTTCTGTTGAGTTTGCTGATCAAATCGAGGTGGTTTATGTCTAAAAGATCTATCTCTACCGGACTTCTTACTATCTCTATCGTATCCCCCAAAGTTTTTCCTCTTTCCAATAGGACCTCTAGAACTCTGTTCTGCTGACTTTCCCTCTTTTTCCGCCTTCTCTGATTTCTTTTTCTCAAGAACCGCTTCAGATTCAATTCTTTCTAATTCTAGTGCTTGAGAAATAAGTTCAGAGAAGTTGTTATGTTTGAATCCGACCACTTGTAATCTGATACTAGGCTTCAAGCCGGTTTCAAACCTCTTACATCTCTCCCTACTGGTAGAAAGTAGACTTACTGCATAATGGCTTAGGCGGGAGAATTCCCTTTCATACTCGACCACCGATCCGCTTTGGACTTAGGAATTCTTGCACGGTCTACATAAGCATCGTGGACATATTTCGCTGAATTCCCGAGGAAGTCATTCCATGTTAGCACCGCAGTTCTACGGTGTGGGAATGGTTTTCTACTACCATAAGCATCCCCAGAGCAAAGATCCGAGTACTCTAATCTGAGCTCTTCAGTACAATGCAGTTTCTTGAATACCCAAACCATCCTTTCTAACCAGCATTACGCCTCTAGAGGATCTATCGTCCCCTTGAACTCAGAGCCCCATATTTCATCAATTTGTAAAATAGTCCAGCAGAAGACTGTGGTTGTACCACTGGTGTCTGTATTGGGACTTGAGTAGGCACATTACCAGCCATTTGTTGGAACTTTGCAGCCATCTGCTGAGCGAATTGAGCAGGAAACTGCGGTACTTAGGGGCTGGTGCTGCTGAACCACTAACATTATGTAGGCATGGGGCATCCCCTTGCACCTCAGCCTCTATCGATTAATCGACTGAACGATCACCCTCTTCCATAGTCAATTCGAGAATTTTAGGCCTCTTGTACAATAATACAAGGAGATTTCCTCCCGTTAGTGCATATTTATAATGTAATGTACTGTATGTATCAAACAATGATATTGAGCAGTTGTACTGTGAAGAAAGAATATTCAAGTAACAAGTGAAAACAGAATTTAAAAACTTTGCTCTGATACCACTAAAACATGTCACACCCTACCCCTCTGTAAGGCATAACATGATCCCGTAGTATACCTAATGAATTACCAACTCCGTCTACTGATAACCCATTAAATACACTACAAGGGATTTTAAAAACTTTTCTTACTTCTTTTACAGTGGTGAGCACTATTTACAGGTATTAAAAACTTTTGTGAACTGAAGTGAAATAGCTAACTCCTTTGGATTATTTCGAATTTTTGTAAAAATTTTGGCAGAGTGCCATCTGTATTTTGGACAAAACAGTTCTTTAGAAAACCTGTAAAAAGCACACTTCAATATATTTCCAAATCTCAACTCCAACATACTTCTCAACACAACATTTTTCTCAATTCAAATCCATAGAAATTTTTCAAAGTCTGAGATAAGGAAATATAATACAATTTTTACAAGACAAATAACTCATAATTAATTTACAACTTCAACGTACAATTTGAATTTACAACTGCTCAAAACCAAAACAAAATATACATACAGTGAATATACATTACAGTACAAAATGCCAACTGTGATATACTCACTATACCCAAAAATCTCTCATTGTGGTACTAGCGACCTAGTGCATCTGTCTACTGCGACAAATAAAGCTATCGCTGAGACAATGTCTCAGTGGTGCACAACATTAACCAAATACAACTTTAAATCATAATTCATAAACCATATAAATAGTGGATACGTAAAACCATAGTTAAATTCAAGACAATGAATGTCATAAGGAATTTAAACTCTAATTCACAAATTATCAAAATTCATAATAACACAATTTAGTCAAATAGTTTAAGAATACCGTATTGCCAATTCATACACAATTTGATCAAATTACTGAATAACACAGTGTTGCCGATCAATATCACAATTTGGTCAAATAACTGAATAATATCGTTTTGCAAATCAATAATACAGTTCGATCAAATAACTGAATAATATCGTTTTGCAAATCAATAACACAATTTGATCAAATAACTGAATAATATCGTTTTGCAAATCAATAACACAATTCGATCAAATAACTGAAGAATCCAGTGTTGCCAATCAATATCACAATTCAAGCCATGACACAATTTTTTTCGTACATGCCGTGTTGTACACCACGACAAGACATACTCACCCCAATAATCGAAATCAATGAGGGAGGAAGCTAGCTATATAATGAGAACTCATCCACACTCACCTCAGACTGACAAGTCAAAGAGGGAGAAACATAATCATACTCACCCCAGACTGATAAGTCAAAGAGGGAGGAATAATCACACTCACCCCATTAATGGAGGAGGAACATAATATCCGTGTCATACCAATTGTGAGTCAAAACAATTCCAAACATTTTATTCAAATGATCCGTAAGAATCCAATAAATTTCCAAAGTTATAATTTCATTCACAAAATGGCAACACACTTCAATTTCCACAAAAACCATTTACAGTGCTTTTCAATCAATAAGTATCCATCAATATCATTCAAACAATTTTTCACAGTTTCAAACCATTCACAATGTTTTTCAATCAATAAGTGTCCACCAAACACATTTCCACAATTTAAAACAATAATATACAAATAGTCATAATTTATTTCAATTGAAAAATTCAAAAGAAATAGCCGTTGTGCACAAACCTCTGATGACTGTCCCCCTGGTCTAGACTCAGTGTTTCCTTCCCTTTTGCTGAGTCCTTGTTAACTGAGAAACACAATTTGAAGTGTCTCAGTGCTAATTTAATTTGCCTCTAACAATAATGTTTGATAAACAATTCACTGAATACCTTTGTTTGCTTAATCAACCCATATATCGACCCTCAATGTGTTCTATGTAAATTAGGTCTTAACGTTATCAATATGTCATATTCGATAGTATTTTAGGGTTGGTACGTTTTACCAAACTCGTTTCCTTGTTTAGTGCATTTTAATGCAACTTGTTGGATTCCGGAATACTAGTTTGACCTAGCCGGACGACCTAGTTCCCTCAGTTTTCGGGTTTGGGTCAAAACTACAAACTTGTAGATCTAGGTCTTATTGCACGCGGGGCAAAATTTCAGGTCAATCCGAGTTAAGTAGACCAAGTTATGGTCATTATACTATTGCTGGTCAAATGGTACCAATTAGGTCAATTTTTGGTCATTTTGGTCAACTCTGGTTCGGCCAGTTTTTGGACCTGAACTTGTGCAAGTTGTTTGACTTGCTTATGGTCATTTCTGGGCTTTGGTGTCTTCATAAGACTTGTAGGTATGGATCTTAACTATTCTTGGTCAAAATATCAGGTCAATTGGACCTGGTTTGAGTGAGTTATGGCCTAAACACTCACTGCTGCCCAATTGGTCATTTTTCAGGTCCTAATTGCACCTAATCCGAATTGGTCATTTTTTTAGGTCACCTTGCAAGCAGAATTTTGGTATGTTTTCTCAATGAAAGTTGGCACATTTTGTGCCTAGTTTCACCTCCAATTGGTCTCATACCAATTGAGGTTACACATTTAAACTTATTGGTCTGCTTGCACACTGCCCTCTATATGTCTTTCAAACCCCAATTCAAACATACATTTAACTTGCTCTACTTTAAATCCTCATACCTAATTCTGATTTTATACCATTCCATATTCATTTATCACTTCTTACTATGGTCAATTTCGACAGAATACAAACATTCTCAATACATCAAATACAACCCTAAACCACAAAGTCCAAATTTAGCAATATATGTACATAAATACACCTAATCATTACATATAATCTCCACTACTAATTTACATATACATTCATCAATTCTTCTATGTCAACATTCTGCCAACACTTCCATCAATACATACAATTATTCAAGGGTTCCCAAGCTACCGAAATCTTCTTCAACACCACATTGCCCTACAATCCATCAATTCTCATCCAAGTGCCAAAATCACCATATATATGTGAAACAATTCATTAGGATATTAATTTACCATGATCAACATTATTTCTCATCAATTATATGCATAATAAATCATCAAATGTGTGACCCCATGGCTGTCCAAAAATGGCTATCTCAATAACTATTTAAACTTCAAAATTTCCTTCACAAAACTAACACCCATAACATAAACATAAAGTTTAACAAGGAAATTCTCAAAAATGTAAACTTACCTTTGTTTGTAACTTGCTAAACCTTCACCAAACTTCTCAAATTTGGTATCAATATCTTCCTTGTGATGTGTAGACCATTTTTTATGAAGGAACTTAAAGGATTGGAGTTGAAAATGGGGAGGTTAAGTGAGCTCATGCAAAACGTCAATCGTGGATTCTTTCATCTTCATTCACGGCATGGTTGAGCTAAGTGAGGAAGATGAGGTTTGAGTGGGAGAAATCTGCCCACTTATGAGTATATTTAATCCATTTAATGTTCTTAGTGGTCCACTAAAAAAAATTATATCATATAATAAGCCAAATGTGCATTTATTCCACATTAACCCATGATTTTAGCTATTTGTATTAGGTACCACTAAACTAATTTTTCATTTCAATTTCTAAGTGTAATATTATTTATTTTTAATGGACATTTAGGTCAAAAGACAATTCGGGGTGTCAAATGACCATAATGCCCCTGTTCGGGTTATGTTCCCGATTTTTCGGTATTACCGGGTTTTGTCTGTTTTTCGATTTCTCACTTTTCTTTGTACTATTTATTTAATTTTTCTTTGATATTTATAATGATATTTATTCTTCAACAAGGGTCTATTTAAGTCCTAAAAATATTTTCCGTGGTTCCCATGATCAGGGCAGTCAACGGTCCACGCGTGACTTCGCAAGTCACCCATCACTAGGTTTCTCGGCTCGCTTAACTTGATCACATTTCTTTGCTATTATTTTTTTTTTATTTTTCTTGTATTTTCTTTTCTTGTATTTCATTATTTTATGTCTCCTCACTCACATTGAAGTGTGGTTCTAGGCATCCTAGCTATCCGGACAACACTGGTCATCGGAACAGCAGAACGCACTACCGAACTTAGGGGTGTTACACGAAGCATATGGAATCTTGGCCATTTTATCTCTTTCTTCAGGTGTCTTTGGAGACATCTCCTTAGAAAGGTGGATACCATGTCTCACTTGTAACAATCCTCTCTTGGAATCAAGCATGTTAAACCTCTTTAACACATTTTCCAAGTATAGACTTTGGGATAAACCAATTATTCTTTTCGCTCTATCTCTATAGATGCGAATCCCAAGAATATAAGTTGCCTCCCCTAAGTCTTTCATGGAGAATGTATTTGACAACCATAGCTTTATAGTTATCAACATACCTATGTCATTACCCATCAACAAAATGTCATCCACATATAAGACAAAGAAAGTGACAGCACTATCACTAACCTTCTTATATACACATGGCTCATCCTCATTTTTAATAAAACCAAATGACTTAATGGCTTCATCAAAATGGATGTTCCAAATCCTCGAAGCTTGTTTCAACCCATAAATGGATCGCTTTAGATTGCATACCTTAGAATCATCTTGGGATTCAAAACCCTTAGGTTGTTCCATGAAAATGTTTTCTTTAATGTATCTATTAAGAAAAGTTGTTTTGACATCCATATGCCAAATCTCATAATCATAGTATGCAACTATTGCTAATAGAATCCTAATTGATTTAAGCATGGCAACAGGCGAGAAAGTCTCCTCATAGTCGATTCCTTGCCTTTGGTGAAACCCTTTTGCTACTAGCCTTGCTTTATAGGTCTCTACCTTTCCATCAGAACCGATTTTCTTCTTAAAAACCCATTTGTTCCCTATAGGTACAATACCTTCAGGTGGGTCAACAAGATCCCAAACTTGATTCTTATACATGGAATCAATCTCGGATTTCATAGCATCAATCCATTTTGAAGAGTCTATATCTGATATAGCTTCTTCATAGGTAAGTGGATCATTTCCATGATCTACTTCTTCATGAGTAGACAACTATTATTCTTTTTCATGAAGGAAACCATATCTCACTGGTGGGTGAGATGCCCTGGCTGATCTACAAGGAACAGCTGTAGATGTTTCATCAATAGGTGTAGGTTGACTAGATGGATCCATATCCATCTGATCTGTTGGTTAGTCAGAATTCTCCAATTCTAACTCTATTTGCCTTACTTTGCTTTCTTCTTAAACAAACTGTTGTTCAAGAAATGTGGCATCTCCACTTACCACAACCTTTTGTGAGGTAGGCAAATAAAAATAATATCCAAAACTATCTTTTGGATATCCAACAAATCGACCCTTTTTTGATCTGGTTTCCAATTTATCAGTGTTCAGCTTTTTGATATAAGCTGGACAATCCCAAATCTTAACATGCTTAAGGCTTGGTTTTCTTCCATTCCATATCTCATAAGGTGTGGAAGATACTGATTTTGATGGAATCCTATTCAGAATATACAAAGCTGATTCTAATGCAAATCCCCAAAAGGAGATTGGCATATTAGTATAGCTCATCATACTACGTACCATATCCAATAGGGTACGATTTCTCCTTTCAGATACACCATTCAGTTGTGGTGTTCTTGGAGGAGTCAGTTAGGAAACAATGCCATGCTCTCTCAAGTATTCATCAAATTCAGTACTCAATTAATCACCTCCACGATCTGATCGAAGAGCTTTAATACTTTTTTTTGTTTGATTTTCTACTTCAGACTTAAGTTCTTTGAACTTTTCAAAGGATTCATGTTTGTATTTCATTAAATACAAATACCCAAACCTTGATTTATCATCAGTAAAGGTACTAAAATAATGAAAACTGCCTCTAGCCATTTTTTTAAATGGACCACATACATCACTATGTATTAGCTCCAAAATATTTTTAGGTCTTAGCCTTTGTCCAACAAAGGGTGATCTATTCATTTTTCCCTAAAGGTAGGATTCACAGGTTCGAGTAGGTTCAGAACCCAATGAGGATAGAATCTCCATTTTCTCTAGTTTTGCAATCCTATCTTCTGCAACATAACCTAACCTTAAGTGTCAAATATATTTTGAACTTGAGTTGATTTTCACCATGGCATTGCATTTATTTAGATCACTTGCATTCAATTTGTGTTTGTTATTATTATCCAAATAATAAAGACTATCATTCATATAACCTGAACCAACATATTTATTTCCAGAATAAATATTACAAACATCATCTGTAAACTGAAATTCATAGCCATTTCTAGTCAAACTAGATGTAGAAATGATGTTCTTAAAAACATCAGGTACATAAAAAATATTATCCAAACACAAAACATGTCCAGACATGTAAAAAGATTTAGATCCTATGGCTAAAGCTTCAACAATTGAGCTATCACTAATCTGGAGTCTAACATCTCGAGAACGCAAGCTGCTACTATTTGCTAGTTCCTGCATATCATAAGAAATGTGAGAACTGGCACCAGTATCTAAAAGCTAAGCTGTAGATGAACTATGAGTATCATCAGAATCTAAATAACAAGATATAGACATACCTTCCGAAAGTGTATCCTTCTTGTCCTTCAGAGAAGCAAGATACTCTGGGCAGTTTCTTTTTCATTGCCCATCCTGCTGGCAGTGGAAACACTTTCCTTTGCCTCCATCAGCTTTAGTTTTCCCTTTCTGTTTAGCTATTTTCTTGGAAGGACTAGGAATCTGAGGTTTCTTTTTCTTATTGCCCTTCTTCTTATTGGACTTTCCAGCTGAAGAAGATGCAATCAAAGCTACCTCTTTTCCTTTATTGCCCAGTATATTCTTTTGGGCAATAACCAGTATGTTGAGTAAACCAGCCAAGGTGTATTCCTGTTTAGTCATATGGAAATTTGTCACAAAATTCCCAAATGACTAAAGAAGGGACTGAAGGATCAAATCCGTCTGTAGTTGAAAATCCATGTTAAAGTCAAGATGTTCCAGCTGCTCAATCAGCCGAATCATCTTATGGACATGATCCCTAACATTCTGTCCCTCAGACATCCTCTTGCGGAATAGCTGTCTAAATATCTCATACCTAGCATTCCTGCTGTGCTCACCATACAACTCTTATAGGTGAAGAAGAATCTCACTCGCACTCTACATATTCTCATGCTACTTCTGTAACTCATTACTCATAGAAGCAAGCATGTAACACTTGGCTCTCATATCATGCTCCTTCCACTTATCCAAAGTTTCATGTTCCTCTTGAGTGGCCTCTGGAGGTAAGGGACTAGGAACATTTGAGACTAAAACATATCCTATATGTTCAAGGCTCAGGACAAGTTTCAAATTTCTTAGCCAATCAGATAGATTAGGTCCTGTCAACCTATTGCGATCAAGTATGCTTGCAAGGATATTGGATGGTGGTTGTTGTGGTGTGCTCATTATTATCAGAAAATTAACTGCAGAAAATAATTAGATTAATTAGTAAATATATCATGTATTTAACCAAAATGATTATGGTCTTCTAATCCAATTGGTTCTCCCACTAACTTAACGAATCCTACACTTCCAAAGTACAAAACGGAAATCCTAGTTGGATGGATTTCTAGTGGGTGATTGAATTCTTATAATCATATTGATCATCCTTAGGTACATCCATTATTGGAATTATAATAAACTATAAGTGAGCAACTCCTTGCCCATCACATCTCATGTGAGGTTCAATCCTTTACCTAGCCCCTAATGCTCAAAATCTCAGGTACATCCATTATTGACTTATCTTGCATTAGTTAAGTTGATCCCATTGAGTTAGTAAACATGCAAATAATTTTAATGTCCTCAGGTACATCCAATATTGGCCACCAAACCATTTACATATTTACAATATCTCATGCTTAATAATTATTCTTAAGAAATTCTCTTAAATTAATTGCATCATATGCAAGTATTTAAAATTTCTTAAAATAATTGGCTCAATGGAGGGCCCATGTTATAATTACTTTAATTATACTATTTCCAACTTAATCATTTGTTTGGAAGATTTTGTAGTCATCCTAATTACTATTACAGTCTCACTTTACACATTATCCAATTAGCATGCATATATTATATACTTGCATACATTCCCATACATCTCATGCATTCATGGATAATAATAAATATGGTATGATCATAGACTTTCTAAGGGATTCAATTCTAAGCCACCAAGAATTGAATCAAGGCATTCCTAGGTACATTTCATTCATTCATATTACAAGAGTTGCTGGAGGAGTACATAATCAACACTTGATCTTGAATTCCTCCCACTGGTCCCACCAATGCTCTTGACCTCCTTGATCTTCTTGCAATCTAATTACATAGTAATCCTTGGCGTACCAAGGTGAATTTACAAGAACTAAATAAATGAAATTACAACCCAAAAAATATTATAACCTTTATAATATATGCCCAAAATAAATTAAAATAAATTAATTAATTTACAACCTAAAGAAACATAAAAAAATAAATCCAATCACATTGGTCTTTTATTGTTCATGATCATCTATCATGCATATCACTATTTAACAATTAAATAAAATATACATACTTAAATTAAATTGAATATCTCATATTCAAATTAAAAATCCAGATTTGAATATGATTCAAACAAATTTAAAAATTTAGATTTGAATCACATTCAAACAAATTTAAAAATTTATATTTGAATCACATTCAAACAAATTTAAAAATTCA
Source organism: Hevea brasiliensis (assembly GCF_030052815.1). Classification (NCBI taxonomy): domain Eukaryota; kingdom Viridiplantae; phylum Streptophyta; class Magnoliopsida; order Malpighiales; family Euphorbiaceae; genus Hevea; species Hevea brasiliensis. Next base: position 81,268,496 of record NC_079496.1, read on the forward strand.
GATTTGAATCAAAATTTAATTGTGTGATTAAAACTCTTAATTAAACACTTTAATTAGTCATGGACCTAATTATGGGCCTTTTAAAACCAAGCCCACAAACACGCCCAAAGCCATGCGCATGGTTGGATGCACCAAGCCATGCGCATGGTTGGATGCACCAAACCATGCGCACCAATGGAGTTCATCTGCATACCGCCACCTATTACTTACAACCAGCAATAAATCAATCATCTCATAATCAAATCACACAATTAAATCGTATAATCAACAATCTAAATGGCAAATATAGTGGCTCTGATACCAATTGAAGGAGCGGAAGAATGAAAAACATAAGTTTAGATCATTGAATTCAAAATTTTTCTTCTAAGGTGTCATGCATCATGCAAGATTCATTGTTTATCTATTTGATTTCAATGTTAAACAGCATATTAAAACTCTTTTAATATATTTTTGGATCTACATTTTCTATTTAAGATTTTAGAATTAATAGATTAATTCATTAGAACCCTAGATTAGATCAAGAATAAGTGCACTAATCTTTTGATGCACTGCAGTTGTGTTTGGCACCTTTGGGATGCGCCTAGGACACCAAATGTTGTCCCTCTAGCTTGTCCACACCAAGATCACCAATGGCAGCCCCTTAAATAGCTTCTCAAGCCTTTCCAATTAATTAGAAATTCAAGTTTTTCCTTTAGAGAGATTACAGATGTATACAGGACACTAGAAATGATTTCTAGCAATTTTAAATCAAGAGACTGTTGGCAATTCTCTTTGAATTAATGAGAGATGAAGAAGAAGAGAGGAAGAGCACTCCAAGGGTGGCAGGACCTATGAAGAACAGCAGCTTATTATTTTACTCTTTCATAACAGTACATTATATAGCTAGGTCACCACTTAAAACCCTTGCCACACGTCACCTTCTGATTGGCTCTTAGTTTAATTGAGCCAATCACATTGTGCCAAGTGTCAAACTTTGATTTAATCTTGACTTTGATCATCTTACATGATTAAAAGATAATTGGCAAGCTTATGTGTAGTGCCATGTGGCACCATGAGTGTGTCACCATCTCATGGTGCCACATGTCACCCTGTGAAATGACCAAAATACCCCTGTGTCTTAATTTTGAGTTCTCAACCCAAAATAATTATTTCTCTTCTTCTAATTAATTTATATCAAATATAAATTAATTAATTAATTAATTAATCTCTATTAATTAATTTCTCATAATTAAATTCATATTTAAACACTTTAAATATAAATTTAACTTATACTATACATCCAATAACTTAGAATTGGTTTCAAACCATGCTAGGGACTTTGCAATCTAATTGCAAACCAAACCTATTTAATTAATCAATTAAACTCTTTAATTAATTAATTAATTAAATCACATTTAATTTGGTGATTACTTGTGTATGTATGTGACTCACTAGGCTCATTACTAATTGGCAATGAGATATGATATTAACTCTTAATATCATCATAACTCTTTCTTACCATAAATGATTTCTCTAAATCATTTTATGCACCTCATAGACCATGGTTAATACCTAGCATAGCATGCCATGGCTACCCAATTATTAATAAGGAATACCTTAAATGAACATTTAATCATATGTTACCATGCACTAGAATCTCTCTGTTACAAAATCCCAATTCGAGATGGAGTCAAGGTTTATGTCAAACCCCATTTGCTATGAATATTATGTTCTCTTTTAATTCCAGTTCTTGACTAAAAAGATTTTCTCATCAGAAACTCTTTTCTGATTAAATCTATCTGTCCTGGTCAGGAACTTGAAACATCAAGAACAATTAAATGAACATAGGATTTTATCCCTATTTACTGAGGATAACAGATTCCATCTTGATCAACACCTACCTCCATATATAACTAGTAGGAGCCAACATATGCCCATATACCCATACACGGTACAAGTATGAAAGCAGTATCAACCTCAAACCACCTATATACAAGATAACTGTGCTATCTCAGGTCTAAAGATTATATACGCTGATATAATTTATGACAATACATTGGCAAGAATAAACTCCATGCGCTTGTCATAAATGTCACTGGTTTGGCCTACTTATCATGTATAAGTGCCTATCATGTTTGTTATATGGCATGAGACTCACCATTCCATCTTATTTACATCTCATATAAATAACTTGGGAACAAACATGATTACAATCTTTCTAGATAAGTCATGTCCTTATTGTGAAGTATCCTCGATTGTGAACCAATTTATGATACTTTGTGCTTGAAATACTGTCACTCATATTCTTAACAACTTAAGAATAGAATTTCTAACAAAATATCAATGGACATTTTCTTTTACACATAAATATATTATGTAAACGAAAAAGTGAAAATGCCTTTTATTAATAAAACATATACAAGATACATACTAAATGATATATTCTAGGGCATACTACTGACAGAACTACCAGAGCCTGTTTTAATTGGGGTGGAATGAGGCAATTTGTGAAGGATTATACTAGTGCCCGTAGATCTGGGCCACCTACCACCACTGAAGGTTCAGTGCAAGGTTCCTCTTCTAGAGGGTCATGGTCAGTTAATAGAGAAAGAGGTAGAGGTAGGGGCAGTACCTCGGCAGCCAGGGTACAATAAATTAACCAGAGCAGAGTGGTGCACCAGCTAGGGTGTACACAATGCGCCAGAGGGAAGAAGCTGAAACTTCAGATATTGTTGCTAGTAAATTCTCTATTTTTGGTAAAGATGTGTATGTGTTATTTGATCTTGGCTTTACGCATTTGTATGCTAGTGCTAAAATTGTGTGTTCTACTATTATGCCTGACTTGAAAATGGACTTTAATATGCTAGTGACTAGTCCATTAGGCAAGGAGATTAGGGTGAACATACTATATAAGGATTGTCCTTTGGTGATCCAAGGACATACTTTTCTGTCTGATTTAATGAAATACCCTTCAGAGATTATGACATCATCTCGGGCATGGATTGGCTAGCCAGGTATCATGCTATGATTGACTGTAGATAGAAGACAGTCACTTTTGGTCTCTCTCAGTATGGTGATGTGGTAATACATAGGGAGAGACATTGCCATCAAATCTCATTTTGGCTGCACTTGCTAGAAAAATGATTCGAAAGGGGTGTGAAGCATATTTGGCCTATGTGATAAACACCCTAGTAGGGAGTCCAGAATTGAGGGATATTCCTACTGTATGTGACTTTCCGGATGTTTTTCCTAAAGAATTGCAAGGATTACCTCTGAAAAGAGAAGTGCAGTTTGAAATTGAGGTTATACCTAGTGTGGAACCAATTTCTATCACTCCTTATAGAATGGCACCTGCAGAGTTGAAAGAGTTAAAGGTGCAGTTGCAAAAATTACTTGACAAGGGTTTCATCCACCCCAGCATGTCACCTTGGGGAGCATCAGTTTTGTTTGTTAAGAAGAAGGATGGCACTCTCTATCTGTGTATCGACTACAGATAGTTAAATAAGTTGACCAAAAAGAATAGATATCCTCTACCATGAATTGATGATTTGTTTGATCAGTTGAAGGATGTAGCTATGTTCTCTAAAATTGACTTGAGATCGAGATACTATCAATTGAGGGTGTAGGAGCAGAGCATTCCAAAAAGTGCCTTCAGGACTCGTTATGGCCACTACAAGTTCTTAGTAATGCCATTTAGGTTAACTAATGCTCCAGCTGCTTTTATGGACCTAATGAACACTACCTTCAAGCCATATCTGAATCAGTTTGTAGTAGTGTTCATAGATGATATTCTAGTGTATTCAAAAAATGCAGAGGAGTATGATAAGCACCTGAGATTGTACTGCAGACTTTGAGGGAGAAACAGTTGTATGCCAAATTGTCAAAATGTGAGTTTTGTTTGAAAGAAATTGCATTTTTAGGGCATATAGTATCAGCTGAGGGTATCAAGGTGGATCCCAGCAAGGTAGAAGCTATCCTTAATTGGAAGCCGCCTAGAAATGTCACTGATGTTCGCAGTTTTCTTGGGTTAGCTGGGTATTACCATCATTTTGTGAAGGGATTCTTCATGTTAGCATCTCCACTGACCAAGTTACTTCGGAAAGATGTGAAATTCCAGTGGACTGATTAATGCCAGAAGAGTTTTGATGAGTTGAAACGGTGTTTGACTGAAGCTCCAGTCCTGACTTTACCTACTCCGAGTAAAGAATACACCATATATAGTGATGCTTCTCATAATGGGTTAGGCTGTGTGCTGATGCAAGATAGAAATGTTATCGCATATACTTCACGCTAGCTAAAATCCCATGAGAGGAATTATCCTACACATGACTTAGAGCTTGCTGCCATTGTATTTGCTCTGAAGATATGGAGACATTACTTGTATGGGGAGAAGTGTTACATCTATAAAGTAACAAGAGCTTGAAGTATTTGAGCACATAAAAAGAGTTAAATTTGAGGCATAGGAGATGGCTAGAATTAATAAAAGACTATGACTGCTTAATAAATTATCAGCCTAGGAAAGCAAATGTGGTAGTTGATGCTTTGAGCCACAAAACCATGGCTAGTTTAAGAGTTTCACCATTGTCTATGGTGCATGAATTGAGGGTTTTACATGCAAATCTAGAGATTGATAATGAGGGGCAAATGGTTGCTATTTGGCAAGAAAGCCAATGTTGATTGATCAGATTAAAACAGCCGCTCAGATTGATGAAAAGCATTTGAAATTAAAGGAAGAAGCTCATGATAGCAAGAAACCTGAATTTTCTGTGAATGATGATGGCTTATAGCTATACCAGGGTAGAATGTGCGCTTCTAATGACATGGAATTGAGGCAAGTCATTATGAAGGAAGCACATGATTCCCCATTTTCCATGCCCCCTTGTGGAACAAAAATGTACAAAACCATGAAAGAGCACTACTGGTGGATGGGTATGAAGAAGGATAGTGCCGAATATGTGGCCAAATGCCTAACTTATTAGCAAGTAAAGGCAGAATACCAAGTGTCAGCTGGTTTACTATAGCCACTGCCAATTCTCGAGTGGAAATGGGAACGGATTATGATGGATTTCATAATGGGACTTTCTAGAACACAAAAGAATCATGATGCAGTTTGGGTCATTGTGGACAGATTAATTAAGTCTGCACACTTTCTGCCAGTGAGAATGGACTATAACTTGGACAGATTGGCTAAACTGTATATTGATGAAGTGGTGAGACTACATGGAGTGCCAGTGTCCATTGTATCAGATAAAGGCCCAAGGTTCACTTCTAGATTCTGGGGTAGTCTCCAAAAAGCCTAGGAATTAGATTGAACTTTAGCACTGCATTCCATCCACAGACAGATGGCCAGTCTAAGAGAGTAATTCAGATTTTGGAGGACATGCTTCGGGCTTGTGTGATTGAGTTTGAAGGCAGTTAGGATACACACTTGCCTTTGATTGAATTTTCCTACAACAACAGCTATCAATCAAGCATTGGGATGCCTCCATATGAAGCCCTCTGTAGCAGAAAATGTAGAACTCCCTTGTGTTGGGATGAAGTGGGCGAGAGAAAATTGATTGGCCTAAAAATTGTACAGCAAACAGAGGAAAAAATTAAGATCATTCAAGACAGACTCAAGGCTGCATCGGATTGCCAGAAGTCCTATATAGATCTGAAGAGAAGGGATATTGAGTATGTAACATCCTCATTTTCGTAGTCCGTACATTCTACTGTTCTGACGGCTAATATCTGCCTCGGAAAGTCAGAATGTCTGGAACTACACTTCGGTGATAATGAACAGACATATAATGATGAAATAAATAAGAATAAAATGCAAGAAAAATCAAAGATAAATGAAAGAGAGAAAATGAAGCTAAGTTAAACGAGCCGACACCGCAGCGATGGGTAACCGCACTGGGAAGGCTGTTGCCGACCCTAGGACCATGGGGAACCCTCAGAATTTAATTCTGGGACGTAAGTAAAGGTCTATTGAAATATAATTGAAACTAGAAATATCAAAAAAAAAATTTAATAAATTAGTACAAAGAAAAATGAAAAATCGAGAAACAGACAAAAATCGGTGTTACCGAAAAATTGGGAATATAGCCCGAAGTGGGATATTTTGGTCATTTGACACCTAGAGTTGTCTTTTGACCTCAATTTCCATTAAAAATAAATGATATTATACTTTAAAATGCCATGAAAAATTAAATGGTGGTACATTATGTAAATAGTGAAGGAAATGAGATAAATGTGCAAATTAGGAAAATTGGAATAATTAAACATTAAGTTAAAGTGAGTGCTCCACTAACTCAAGTCTTGGGACACTTAATTAAGTCATTTTGGACAGAAATTCAGTCCATCTTCTTCCTCCCAAATGACCAGCCGAATTGATCCTCCCAAAACCTCCATGGAAGTCCACCATGGCCAAACTCCCTCCATCACCATGCAACCATGTTCAAGCCCTCATTTCACCATAGTTTCTTCATCAAAGCTTGCACACACACCTTGGGCAGTATATTGGAAGCAAAAAGAAGAGGATTTGATGAATTTTTGGTGAAGCTCAAAAAAGGTTAGTGCTAGTTTTTCATCCCTTGCTTCATTAAAGTTTGTATTAAGGTTGAGATGAGTTGGATGGTGAAGAAATTTGAAGCATTCGATGAGTTATTGATATATTCAATTTTGGACAGCCATGAAAGATTATTGTAGTTGAGTTTTTCTTACCTCTAATGGATGGAAATTAAGGTTGATTAACTTAAATGGAAGTGGTAGTAAGTTAATATCCAATGATGTGCATGTTAGTGCTTGAATTAAGGGTTTGAATATGGGTCTTGATGCTTTGGCAAATTGCCATGTTTGGCAGCCTATTAAATCATGAATTTGTGTGTGAATATGTAGTTTATTAATGAAATATGCTAGTATTAAATTGTGGGCAGTATGTGTAAGTGATATTGAAGTATGATTATGTTGAAGTGTATGTGTAATATTGACATTGAGATATATTGAATTTTGGTGGAAGTGAATGTTATCATACCGTGTTTTAAGGCTTATTATGCCATACTATGATTTTAATAGCCTATGGCTATACAGATTGTGTTATTATACTCGGCTTAATGCCTGATTGATTATATGGCTTTTTAGCCACACTGTTTGCACACCAAGAGATACTTTGTGACCGATGGTGTGACAGCCCGAGGTACTAAGTACCCAATGCTAGTATATCCGTTTATCCAGTCTGGTCAGTGTATAGGCTACATGGGTAGTCAATTTAAACATTATTCAATTCAGGCAGTTAAGTTAAGTTAAGTATATGAAAATTTCAGTACAATTAAATTAAGCATTAAATGAAATGAGTAAAAGAGATTAGCAAAAGAAACATAACAAAGATACAATTTGCAGAACCTTAGAGATTTAAAATACAATACAGTTAGAATAATTGATTCCTGGATATCCGAATTATGAGTTTTTTCTTTCCTTATTTGTATATATTATTTCTTGTTATACTATTGCACCACTAAGCAGAAATGCTTAGCGCGATGGAATTGCTTCCTCGCAGTCTGATCAAGGTAAAACCAGATGATCGTTGAGATTTTTGGAGTCTAGATTTGTAGAAGTGTCAGAAGAGTTCAAGATTGTCACCTCCTCAGCAATGCATGTAGATAGGGCTCATAATTATAGATGTTATGTATTTTGTTCATTCTTAGTATATTGTAATTTCATTTGTATATCTTGTACTTGACAAATTTATGTACTTAATTGGAAAATTATATAAGTTAATAAAATGTAAGAATTCCGATGTCTGAATTGATTGTCTAATCATAATGATTCTGAATGAGATTGATTTTAAGAAATTTTGAGAAACTGATGAGATATTATTGAGATAAATTGAGCTATGAATTTGAATAAGTTATGAATTGTCTTTGGTGGGTTCAGAAGAACTATTAGTCCAAATTATAGCCGACACTTTGTCGAATTATCGTTAAAATTTTTGAAATTTCCAAATTAGTTAGATTTTGATAAAAGTAAAAATAGCCTAAACCTTAAATAAAGTTTTTGAATAAATAAATCAAGAACTGTAATGAAATCAGATAAGATTAGGTGCTTCGGCACTCCGTGTAACACACTTTACTTGGCTACACTATAGACGGGTGAGGGGTGTTACAGAGTACTCTGTGGGTGACAATGTATTCCTAAAGGTTTTCCCTTAGATGAAAATTATGACGTTTGGCAGAAAGGGGAAGCTGAGTCCTCACTTCATTGGGCCATATGAGGTTCTGGAAACAGTGGGTCCATTGGCAAACAAATTGGCATTGCCCCCAGAGCTGGAGAATATTCATAATGTCTTTCATGTATCTATGTTAAGGAGGTACATATCGGACCCATCTCACATCTTACTAGTAGAGGATATTGAAGTGAATTCAAACCTGACATATGATGAAGAGCCCATAGAGATCTTGGCACATGAGATGAAGCAGCTAAGGAACAAGCAGATACCACTAGTCAAAGTACTGTGGAACCATCATTCAGGCCAGGAGGCTACATGAGAGCATGAGGAGGACATGAGGAGACAACACCCACAACTCTTCAGAGACTGATACCAGGTTAAATTTTAGGATGAAATTTTTTTTTTAAGAAGGAGAGAATTGTAACACTCTCATATTAAGTACTCCATACATTCCACTATTCTAGTGACTAGTGTCTGTCCGGATAGCTAGAATGTCTCGAATTATACTTAGATCATATAGAAAAACCATAAATAAAATTGACAAAGATCAAATGTAGTAGGAAGAAAATAAGTGAAATAAAGCCTAAATCAATTAAATGAGCCGAGGCTCGGTGATGGGTGACTGTAAACTCAGTAGCTACCCTAAATTCGTGTGGGACCCCATGACATCCTAGGCCAAGGGATAACTGCAAAACTATTAGGAACTAGAAACTGTAGAAAAAAAAAAAAAAAAAAAAAAAGAGAACAAGTTCAAATAAGTGAATCAGAATTTAAGGACTCATCGGACATTATTAAAAATATGGATTATAACTGATGAGGAGCATTTTGGTCAATTCATTCCTAGAGGTAACTTTTGACCAAAATATCCATTAAGTTGTGTGAGGTTAAAATAATGAAAAATAATTAAAAATATAGTGAAGTGTAGGGAAAGAAAAGAGAAAGAAATGAAAAAATCCAAAATCTAATTGAATTATGACATCATAATGACATTGGAATGACACAATTAAAATTATAATTTTTAATTTACTAAATGTATAGATAATTATAAGCATAATAAGAGGATAAAATTAACAAAAATCAAAATCATTTTTCTATCTTCTTCCTCACTAGGCCGAAACACACACTCTCTCCACCTCTTTCAATTTCCTCCATTGATGACCATTTTAAACTCTTGAAACCCTAGTTCTCTTCCATAAATTACCTAACTATCAAAGTAAAGTTGAGACAACCCTTACCCGATCTACAGTGTAGGGGAGCAAGGCATGCCACATTCAGTGCCGGAGCACCCTATCTTATCTCGTCATATACATTATTAATTTAAATTCTATTTATTCATATTATCCCTTGTGTAAATTTTTTTTATATATCACATTTATTTTTATGGAGACCCGGACAGAGTCTCCTTTGTTTTATTAGTGTTTGGCAACTTTCACTATTCACCTGTTGAAACAGTTTAATACTATAATTTCTATATTATATCTAAATCATCATATCTGGTTTTTTCATCATCAGCTCATATCATATGTCATACTATTCATTCATGTAAAATACCTTCATTTCATTTATAAAATTCATATACAGCAATTTACAATTTATATTATAGTTCCAAAATGAATTACATCTTTTATTTATGTACAATGAACAAAAAGTACCAAATATGTAACCATGGGCCCTACCAAGTGCACAGCTGAGGTGACTCCACCTCTAATACAGATCTGATGAAACTCTCTATCAGAGCACTACTGCTGCTGCGGTTGGTCTCCAGTACCTATGTGATGAAAAACCAACGCACTAAGCATAACGCTTAGTAGTGTATAAATTAGAGTAAAAGTAACTAAATAATTAAAGATAATTATTCCCTGTATAATTTCAAAAAGAAATGTAGATTTCATGAATTTTGAGTCATTTATATGTTTACTGAACTTTGGGAGCAAATAAGTTTATTAGGATCTTTTATGCTCATTTATTTCATATTCAATCTTATTAAATTCATATCAGTATCCAAGTAACCTATAACAAACTATAAAAACTAGATACACCGAAGTATACTAGTTAGACATCCGTATGTCTATCATGTATACATCTATCATGTGAGGCACAAGGCCAACGAGTAGGCATAAAGCCAGAAATCATATCAGGTACAATGGCCAACGGGCAGGCATAAAGCTTATAGAATAACCATATTAGACAGATATTATCTATCAGTGGTCATTCAAGTGGGCAGTACTGCAATCTATAGTCCCTAATTAGTATATCAATTTATCCAAGCTATATACATAAGTCTAGGTATACTTTGGGTAAATTAATGTTATTAAATATTTATAGACTTATTATTTCATGTTATGCACTATTAGTGCTCTATAGCAAATTTCATGTTATTTGGAAAATCATTTAGATAACTTACATATCATGTATCAAATAATTTCATGAACCTTTCTTAAGGTCCAAATTCTATCCCCTATCTTTGCCTAGCAATTTGGCTAAGATGTACAGCCTGTTTGACCACACTTCCTTCATGAAAGTTGTTCTTCTATGTTTAAACTTAGATTTCACTTTTTAAATCACCCAATTTGAAGTTTTAGAACTCAAGTTATGGCCAGTTTTTCAAGATTGGTTCATTAACCCTTTATGGTTTCAGAACCAGGCAGATTCTGGAGTCAAACTTTGTCTAGTCATTTGAGCATACTACAGTCATTTTTAGGCCTAATGTCCCCCATATGAGTTGTTCCCCTATGTCTTAGGGTCACTCAAATTCAAGAATCACAATTTTTCAGAATATGTAGGGTGAGTTATGGCTAATTAACTGACCTGGACTCATGAACCCTATACATTTAAGATTTCAGGTTCAGGTCAGTGTCTTTAATTCTCATTTTAAGGTCCTTACTCTCAAAATTTGAGGAAAGTTCCTAAATCAAAGTTTGAGTCCTGTTTCTTAGGTTTCCAGAACAATATAGCTCATCCCAATTAGAGTTTCCTAGTGGGAGATATGATATAAATACTATTCTAGATTCAAGTGGCTATATGGTTCAATTTTAGAATTTGGAATACTGATTTGTCTTAGCAAATTGACCAAGTTCTATTAGGTTCTGGATTTTGGCCAAAACACCAAAATTATAGCTCTAGGTCTTATGAAGATTTTGGCTTTGAATTCACTATATTTGCAATTTTTTGGACTAAGTTATGAGATTTTTTCCAAAACTGATCGGGTGGTTCAAAGTCCAAAATTTCAGGTCAATTTTGGTTCTGGTCAGAATTATTGACCTAAATTGTTCTAGCAAATTGGTTGGGTTAGAGTAAGAATTGGGCTCTGTGTTCTTCATGAAAAATGTGATGCTATGTCTAACATTTTCAATGGTTTAAGAATCAGGTCATTCTGACCTTCCTAGAGTGAGTTATGCCTATTTGCACATTTACTATTCATATGGTCATTTTTCCAAGTCTAGCATGTGGTTACCCAGATTCAAGCTAATTTTAGGTCATGTTAGGTTTAGTTTCTGGGTAGGGTCTCTGCATGAAAAATGTGACATTATGTCTTAGGTTTAATGTCCAATTGGCCTCATACCAATTGGAGCAATGTGGCTCTACTTATGGCTACATAACCACACTAGACTCAAAGTCTAGAATCCTGCATAAGAATTTCAGCACTTCCAATCTTAATTCCACCCAACTACCAAACTTCAAACCACATTCATTACACTTCAAATAGTCAATAAATGATCTCTATAATGTCATTTAGGCATCAATTCCCAAAACCCTAAATTTTGAGTCAAAACCCTAACTATCAAAACCACCTCTCATGCAACACCATGTAATTTAATTTACCAACCATACCAATCATCATACCTAAGCTTGATTTCAAGTCTAATTGCAATTAAACACATTAAACACCACATATTCCATAGGCTAGCCAAATCTTCATAAGGCTCAATCATGCATAATTTCTTCATTTTTTTATTGATTTTAACCATAACTCAACTTAAATTAATGTTTAGAACAAGGTGGAAGTCAAGAATTGCACTAACCTCACTTGTGACCAATTCCAACCTCTTCAAACTTCAATTCCTTGTCATCTTTTTACTCTCAAACTCTTAATCAAAGTCTTGTGATAAATTTTAGTGAAGGTAACTATGGAAAATTTGGTTTAGGGTTTAGGAAAAGAGGAAGCTTTGAATGAAGAAAATGATGGAAGGTTTGGAAGAAAGAGGTTCAGCCATAGGAGAAGAGCAAGGAAGAAGATAGCTTTTCTTAGTCAATTTTGTCTCTTGCCATGTATTTATCTTCATGTAATTGAATTAAAGTTTTAATTATGTCATTATATCATCATGCTTGGTCATGCTTGTGTCATCATTTGGTAATGCTTATGTCATATTTCAATTTTATTTTCTTTTCTTTCTTTTCTCTTTTCCATTACAAAATTCATGATTTTAATTTAAGCAAAAGGATAGTGAATCACTCTACGATGCATAAGAAAAGTGCAAAGATCTTTAGAGGGAGTGCCCACACCATGGCACTCAAGATTGGCTCATAATTTAGAGTTTTGATAATGGTTTATTACCATTAATAAAGAGCACAATAGATTCAATTGCTGGTGGAGATTTGGTAGAGAAGCTCAGTGGTGCAAAACAAATAAATTAAAATTTAATACAAAATATACTTTGACAAATCATAGCAAAAAGGCTCAAAATATTTAAATTCTTTAAAATTCATAAAATCAAAATCGTTAATTTCAATCACACAAATTATTTGATGAATAGCGTTTGATCAAGTAATAATAATTTATCCAATTCATAATAAACCTATGACACCCCTTACCCGTCTACAGTGTAGCCGAGCAAGTTATACCACATAGTGTACCGGAACACCCTATTTCAATTTAATCATTTTTATTTTTTCTAATTTATTTTTTTCATAGTTATGAAGTACAATTTGTGAAATGTAATTCATTTCAGTCATTTATTGAAATCATAAATTTATTTGAGGTTCTGCAAATTTTATAGAAAATCCGATAGAGTACCGGCTAAAAATGGAGAAAACAGTTCTTCGGAACCTGTGAAAAACACTTTCAATAATCATTTCTAATCATTCTCAAACTCCAATAACCATCAACCTGGTCTCAACATTAGAAATCATTTCAAGTTCTCAACATTAATCCACAATTTCATTCAAATTCAAAATCAACTAAAATTCCATGAAGATATTCTCAAATTATATTAATTAACAAAATTCTTCAAAATATGTACATCAACATATGATTACATAAATTTACTATTTACATGAGTTCATAATTTACAAATCACAAACTACTACCTATTACAAAATGTAAAAATATAATTTCAAAAGGGACCTAAAGGTCCTACCACTGATGCACTGTAGATGAGAGGTGACTCTGACTCTAGGCAGATCTGTGACCTCACCCAGTCTATGGTCTGCTGGACTCTTTGTCTGTCTCTTCAGATCCTAAGCGTAGCAAAAAGCGACGCACTAAGCAATAATGCTTAGTGGTGCCAATAATAAAATAAAAAGAAATAACAGAAAATAAATATGCAGTGCATGTTTTGATGTCTTATGCAGATAATTTTTCGATCATTATTGGTAATCTTATTTATTTTGTACTTGTTATATTCATAATTTCATTAAATTTATTTACTTTCATTTTTGGTTGCCCAAGCAACCTATACTGGATGACTGGACTGGATAAACAGGTAAACTGGCACTGGGTATCTAGTACCATAGGCCATCACACCATCGGTCACATATGCATCTCCCGGTGTGCAACAGAACAGCTAATAAGCTGTAATAACATTAGGCACAAGGCCAAGCATCAACACAATGTCAGAATGGCTAAAAGCCATGAAATCACATAATGGCATAATGTCATGTGCAGTACTGCTAACTAAACCCTATTGGCATGCCAACCTATCCAAACTAATCTTGCTAGGTGTACTAGGGCATGTTATATTTTTAAATTTTACAATTCTTGAAATTTAAGTTTAGGTGTTACTATTTATTTCATTAGTCAACTAAAATGTTGACTTTTGCATAGACAATAGGTACATTGGTTCTAATACTCCCAACATACCACATTTTGTATTCTAAAATTGTTGGTATTGGTTGCCAATACCATTTCTAAGCTTAGTGCTAGTTGTTCAAAATTTTCAGATTTTAAGCCTTATGTTTACTATTCCATTGGTCATTTTTACAGTAGGAATTTGGCAAAATTGTCTTCACGAAAGTTGTTCCCTATTTTGTATAGTTATATTTCCTTTTTTGAATCACTCTATTTGGAGTTTTTTAGCTCAAGTTATGGCCTAAACACCATAACTGGCCAGATTGGACAGAATCCAAAATTCTGAGCAAAACTGGTTCTGCAAGATTTGATAACCTAAGTTTGGTTGGCAATTTGACTAGGTTATGGTCAGACTTTGTATTTGTGTTCTTCATGAAAGTTGTAGGTCTATGTCTTAGATTTCTGCTAGTAAAATTTCAGGTAAATTAGACCTTTCTACACTGAGTTATGACCAAATGAATAAACACTGTTCATTTGGTCATTTTGCTCAGGCAGAATGCAGGTCACCCGGATTAGGGCAATTTTTAGGCTAACTTGGTTTTGTTTTCTGGGGAGGGTTTCTTCATCAAAGTTGTGCCATTATATGTCTAGTTTCATGTCCAATTGACCTTGCACTAATTGAACCTCTACAACTCCATTTATAGATGGCCAAACTTGCTGGACTCATGCTCAGTCCTGCAGGTCAGCCAAGGCACCTCACCCATACACAAATGCCAGGTCTCAACTCACTTCATTTCCTCATCATACACGTTCAAATGGTCACTAATTGACCATTAAAAATTATTTTCATCCTTACATGAACAAAGTCTCAAGTTTGTGTCCAAACCCTAACCCTAACAACTAAAATTTTCATACACATACAATCCATGGTTTACAACACCAAAATCATGTTCAATGGCAGCCATACACAAAATTTTTAAAAGAAATTGGCACTAACCTTGACTTAGGCACTTTCCAAAGCTTGGGAACTTCTCTTTTTCTCCTTCTTTTTGCTACCCAAGACTTGCTCTAGGTGTAAGGAAAATTTTTAATGAAAGGAGTAAGGGATTTTATGGTGTAAAATGGTGGGAATGGAAGCTTGGTTGGGATGGCAATGGTGGATTGCTTAGAGCTGGTTCGTTACAGTTGAAGAAGATGAAAGAAACTGATTTGTTTTCTTTCATTTTCTACCCATTTAGTCATTTTAAATGAGTTATTGCCATGTGTCACAATGTGATTGGGTGGAAGGATTTTAATTGCATAAGCATGATGTCAAAAGTCTCATTTTTCTTCATTTTTTTTTCTTTTCTTTCTATTCATTTTCAATTAAATTTTTAGTAATATTTATTCATATTTTGTGTCATGATAATTATTTACTTAATTGGACAAGTCGGCCAAAAATTATCTCTGAAAATTAAATGACCAAAATGCCCTCCGTTTGGCTTAACAGACCAAAATTGTCTGTACCGATTGAAAAATTTTTCTAAGCATTTTCTTGGCATTCTAATGCCATAGAAACCTCAATGACCCTTCTCTAGAGTCTCAAAAATTATTTTATGAATTTTCTCCCCAGTCTAGGGCTCCTAGTTGCGAGAACCGCAACTTTCCACTAGGTTACCTATCGCTAGGGCACTAGCTCATTTAACTTGGTTGTATTTTATTTCTAAAATTTTTCCTAAATTTTTCTTATTAATATTTGAGTTAATTATGGTTCCTCACTTTAGTTTAAATATTTTTTTCTGGGCGTTCTAGCTGTCCGGACCAACACTGGTCACTGGAACAGTAGAATGTACGGAGTTGCTACAGGGAGGGTGTTACAAAAGCAATTGAAATATTTATATTTTTCTTGAACCATGAAACAATATATCATTTTTCAACCACTAATAAATATTTGTTTCAATTACATTTTATCAAAGTATGCATAATTTAAGGATGTTGAAAACATTCACACAGCTTAGAGCATGACACTAAAACAATGTCAGGTTGTACACCATGATAAAGTCGATTCTCCCAATAATCGAAGGCTAAAGGGGTATACACGGGCTAGCTAGCAAATATGAGTACTCATTCAATTCTTCCTCAACTGGCACACACCTCAACACTTCAGCCAGAGAGGGAATAACATGTTCATCCCATTAGACAAGCTAATGAGAAATTCAATCACACTGCCATGCCGACTGTAGTTTCAAATCATATTCAAAACAATTTCTATTCACAAAAAGTATTTACAAATAACTAAATATATTTAATCATTGTAAATTCATGCATAAGGTTAGCAACACATCAAATTCACAATTTATAATTCTTAAAACCATGCAATAAATCCTTAAATGCATAGAAGAAAACATAATTAAATCATACACAGTCATTCAATGAATTAAAGTTCTTATACACAAGAGAAAGTACAATTATCAAGTTCATTCAAAACCCATTATAAATTTAAAACATAGAAATAGATTAATTATACACAAACCTCTTTTGCTTGCCTTGATTTAATCCGATTTTTCCTTCTTCCTCAGATGGCTTCTTTCCAACTGAAACATATAATTTTAAAGTGTTTCACTATCCATCCAAACCATTTCTAATAATTAATCTAATACTTAAACTTTACATATTTAATTTTATTCATCTTTGTGTTTATGGCTAGGGTGGTTACCATTCATTTGACCAATTAGGTAAAATATTGACTTTCTCATATTTAATAGGTATACTAATTCTAATTACACTCACATATCACATTTTGAGTTACAATTGTATTAGCATTGATTGCCAATTGAAATTCAAAAGTCCATAAGAAAAATTCTAAAATTTCAGTTTGGTCACTTGGGTTTACTGTTCCATTGGATCTATCTACAGTTGAAATTTGGATAAACTTTCTTCATCAAAGTTGTTCCTTAATGTGTCTACTTTAATTCTCCTTTTAAATCAGTCCATTTGGAGTTTTGTAGCTCAAGTTATGCTATTTTTACTAAGGCTGGCCGGATTGGTTAAATTCCAAAATTATGGGCAACTTTTTGGTTCTGGCAGTTTTGATAACTTAACTTTGGTTGATAATTTGAATAGGTTATGGTCAGAATTTGGTTTATGTTCTCCATAGAAGTTGTTTAACTATGTCTAATCTTTTCAATGGTTCAAAAATTTGGTCATTTAAACCTCCCTACACAAGTTATGACCATTTGAAAATGTACTGTTCATATGGTCAGTTATGCCCAGTAATAGGATACCAAATCCGGATTTAACCAAATTTTACACCAACTTGTGGTCAGTTTTAGGGCAACGTTTCTACATAAAAATTATTTCTTTAGATCTTAATTTTTATCTCCAATTGACCTCACACTAATTGGAATAACAGAATTCAACTTACGGCCACCTAAGTGGACGGGGGTCAATCTGTCCAGAATGCAACAACACCACACTCATTCCCATTTCAATTCCATGCATTCAATTGCACTTGTAATTATCCCAATTGACCAATTTAAACATCACCAATTGGTCACCAATTCTCAAAAATCCCCAAATGCTACTAAAACCTTAATTCATTAAGAACCCTAATTCTCTAAGTATCACAATTCATGATTTCAAGTGTGCAAACCACATCTACCTTCTCAATTGAGTTCACATGCACATTTAATTCCATAAATTTTTATCAAAACCAACTTCTTCCTAGGCTGGCCATATTCATGGGATTCCATACAAGCATGATTTTTTTATGTTTCTCTACTTAAATTCCTCAATTTCACTCTAGTGTCATGCATGGATACTCAATCAAGTAGAGAGAGTTAACTCACCTATATGAAGCATTTCAATCTTCTTAATCTCTTCAATTTTCTTCTTTCTTTCTCCTTCAATCTTCACCTTGAAGCTTAATTTAAAGGTTTTAAATGATAATTTGGAAATAGAAAAGGTGGGTTTATCGAGCTTTTATGGTGTGAAAATGGTGGAATTTTGAGAGAGAGGTGAGAGAGAGTGGGGCAGCATATGAAGGTGGAAGAAGACTAAATTTTACTTTTAAATTTTTGTCTCATTTTTGTAATATTTATCCTTAATTTTTCATATTTTAAAATTATAATATTAATTAGGTCATGCTTACATAGGGGGTGATGTCATAATTCACTTTAATTTGAATTTTCCTTTCTTTTGTTTTTCCTTTCCTACCACAACTCTTCATGCTTTTAATTATTTTTCACAATTTTAATTTCCTACATTTTAATGGATCTTTAGGCCAAGAGTCACCTCTAAGGGTGAATTGACCATTCTACACCTTATCGGTCTGATCCGTTTTTCCAATAGCACTAGATTACTTCCAAAACTCTGATTCAATTTTTCAAACTGGTTCTCTATTCTTTTCTATGATTTTCACATTACCACTAGCTTCAAAACTATTCCTAGGCCTGGGGTGTTATAGGGTCCCACACGAAATCAGGGTAACGACTGAGCTTATAGTCACTTCTCGGTTCAGTCACTTATCACTGGGACCTCAGCTCATTTAACTGATTATGATTTGTTTTTCTTATTTCTATTTTACCTTCATATAATTTCTATTAATTTTCATTTATGACTTTTCTAGATGATTTAAACATGATTCTAAACATCTTGACTATCCGGACAGACATCAATCGCCGGAATAGTAGGCTGTATGGAACTGATGAATATAGGGGTGTTACAATTCTTCCCACCTTAAAATGAAATTTCATCCTCGAAATTTTTTCCTACTATTAGTCCTTAAATAGTCATGCGTGTTTTTTTCTCATGTCCTTCTCACATTTCCATGTGGCTTCATGGTTTGAATGATGGTCCATAACACTTTAACCAATGGTATGCGATTGTTTCTTAATGGCTTCACCCCATGTGCTAAGATTCTTATGAGTTCCTCATAATAAGTTAAGTTTGAATTACTTCAATTCTTTAGGTAGAGCAAGCCTATGTGCTAATGGAATCACTCTTCCAAGAACCTCATATGGTCCTATGAAACGAGGACTTAGTTTCCTCCTTTTTCATAATCTCGTGATCGTCTTTCGAGGAAATCCCTTTAAAAACACTTTATTATTCGTATTATCTTCAATATCTCTCTTACTATTGTTCGGTCAATTATTTTCATTTATGTTTCCTTATAACAGGACCTTATTGGTCTTATTCAAAATACTTTAGTTAAATCCTTAACTGTAGTTTTCATAGTTGCTATCTTACTATCTTTATCCATAACTTAGCCAATGTGCCATTATGCACCCTCTTGTTCACTTTTATTTAACTTATTACTTATAATTTTATTCCTTTACCTAATAGAATAGTTCAAAATACTCTTACATATCTTAAATTTTTATTTATTTATTTATTTTTTTTTTTTTTTGCTCGCTTTGGCTCACCCTATCCTGGGCCTCTCGATTTTGTCCCATAGATAGAATGGAGAATTTTCCAGGAGGTCACCCATCCTAGGATTTCTCTCAAGCGAGCACGCTTAACCCTGGAGTTCTTCCAATTCTTTAGACCATTTCATTAAAATTTTGAGCTCCACAATTGGGCTCCTAACACTGTTTCAATTTTAACTTACTTTGAATTTTGCATTTCTGGGTTCTATACCATAATAATTGTTTCCCCTAAGTGTTATTTCTTGACCCAACTATCATGTTAAAAGTTTGTACCTTTTTACCATTCCCAATAAATTATCTACACTGTATTGTTACTCTGGATTGGTCCTTTGACCACTCTGGCCAATACTTCTAATATTCGTGATATCTTTTTATCACATTTAAACCAGCTATTATTTTCTTTTATCTACCAATATCCTATAGCTTATTTTTCACCGTTTTGTAATCATTACTTCCTTTTCTACTGAACTATAAACTATCCTTTAATACCTTAAGAAGGGAGTCTACAGAACTGTCCTTTTTCTCTTGCCATTCAAAAGTTCTGCACTATTATGATCTAATCCATTATAATCAGTACAATGAGAGTTGTGCTCTTCCTAAGGAATACCTGAGTTAATGATTTTCTATTACACTACTGTTCTCATTAGAACATCATTTCTCAATCATTTTATAATTTATAATTATCATCCATAGCATCCTGTCTCCTTCAGGGGGAACAAAATTATACTTTGTGCCTTACTACTACACAATTAAGATATTATTTTTCATTAATCTTTAGACAATAGGTCTGTTACAAGACCAAAACAACTGCAAGACCCCCCTATTTGAGACTGGATGACTTTACCATATAGGTGTTATCATTAATTTATGACCATACTGAACTCTGTAGTCTTATAGTGATTCCCGATGTACTATAGCTTGTGCCAGATAACTAAGTCAGTGACTCTAGCTATCTTATAACTGTGATCTTTCAACATTCTAACTTTAGAGTTTTAAATCCCTAAGTAAGATTTTCAAACTCATTTCTAATAATAAAACTCTGTCCTGGCATAACTCTACCAAAATAGACACTATTTGTAAATATCATTATCTTAATGTACTTTCGAGTAGTACGTAGCTCTACATAATAATCTCAAGTTGGTACTGTAATCTGCAGCTTACAGTACAAACATCAAGAACATTGCATAGTTACTGCGATACATCCCAATAGATCACACTTCCTTATATTTTATCCTTCTCGAGTCCACTGATATCTTAAACTTATTCTGATTATGATATCCGCTGACATCTATCAGCAGTAATACCTTTGCCCGCATCTAAGACAACTATATTACTATAACTTACTTTTAAGTCCTCTTGCCTTGCTTAATTAGGCTCACTAATTAACTTTATAGTTTATCGTATTCTAGAAGATGTCTCTCACTAACAAACTTTTCCAAAACTAATTCCAATCACACTTATTATCGTAATTCTTATTCTAAAAGACAAGTCACTAACACATCAAAATTTATTTTCATGCAAGAAAATAGCAGCAGAACATATAACTCTAGCATTAGCATATAAATAAGTAGAGCCGGAATCAAATAGTACATAATTATTCCTTTCAAAAATTGAGAACATATCGGCAACTATGTCTAAAGTCTCTGCTTCTTCCCCATGATGCATGGTGTACACTCTGTCTAGTGTAATTCTCTACTCGGGTTGGTCCATTGTGCTAGGCTTACCCGAAGTGTTGTCTCTACTTCTGTCTCTACCCCTACTGACTATCGATGAACCTCTAGAAACAAAACCTCGGATTGATTCCTCTGGTGTAGTATATGGCATAGGTCGACATGCTTTAGTATAATCTCTAACAAAATGCCCGATTCTACCATAATTGTAATAGGCTCCAGTGGCCTTATAGCAAATACCCTCGTGTAATTTACCACAAATGCCACAGGCACGGATAGGAAAGAAATTCCTGGTTGTCTGTTGATTGGATCTTGGTGGCCTCTATCCTGCTGGCTCATTTCTATTTATGAGTTTGGGGTCCCCCAAAATCTTTTCTCTTCCCCAAACTGCTGCCTAAACTTTGGCCAGCGGACTTCACACCCTTTCCCTTTTCATGCAACCTTTGTGGGGGTTGGGTTTGTACTCAGGCTTAGGTGCCACGCCCCTTACCCGTCTACTATATAGCCGAGCAAGAAGTACCACATTCTGTGCCAGAGTACCATATCTCGTCTTATCATATCCATTGTGTTAGTAATATGCCCTATAGCATGTCATTTAGTATGTATCTTGTACATCTTTTATTAATAAAAGGCATTTTCACTTTTCCGTTTACATAATATATTTATGTGTAATAGAAAAGGTCCAATGATATTTTGTTAGAAATTCTATTTTTAAGTTGTTAAGAATATGAGTGACGGTATCTCTAGCACATAGTATCATAAATTGGTTCACAATCGAGGATACTTCACAATAAGGACATGACTTATCCAGAAAGATTATAATCATATTTGTTCCCAAGTTATTTATATGAGATGTAAATAAGATGGAATGGTGAGTCTCATGCCATATAACAAACATGATAGGCACTTATATATGATAAGTAGGTCGAACCAGTGACATTTATGACAAGCACATAGAGTTTACTCTTGTCAATGCATTGTCATAAATCATATTAGTGCATATAATCTTTAGACCTGAGATAGCACAGTTATCTTGTATATAGGTGGTTTGAGTTTTATGCTGCTTTCATACTTGTACTGTGTATGGGTATATGGGCATGTGTTGGCTCCTACTAGTTATATATGGAGGTAGGTTTTAATCAAGATGGAATCTATTACCCTAAGTAAATAGGGATAAAATCCTATGTTCATTTAAATATTCTTGATGTTTCAAGTTCCTGGCCATGATAGATAGATTTAATCAGAAAAGAGTTTCTAATAAGAAAATCCTTTTAATCAAGAATTGGAATTAAAAGAGAACATAATATTCATAGCAAATGGGGTTTGACATAAACCATGACTCTAGCTTAAATTGAGATTTTGTAGTAGAGAGATTCTAGTGCATGGTAACATATGATTATAGGTTCATTTAAGGTAAACCTTATTACTGATTGGGTGGCTATGGCATGCTATGCTAGGTGTTAACCATAGTCTATGAGCTGCATAAAATGATTTAGAGAAATCATTTATGGTAAGAAAGAGTTCTAATAATATTAAGAGTTGATATCATATCTCATTGCCAATTAGTGATGAGCCTAGTAAGTCACACATATACACACATAATCACCAAATTAAATATGATTTAATTAATTAATTAAAGAGTTTAATTAATTAATTAATTAGGTTTGGTTTGCAATTAGATTGCAAAGTCCTTAGCATGACTTGAAACCAAATCTAGGTTATTGGATGTATAATACAAATTAAATTTATATTTAAAGTATTTAAATATGAATTTAATTAATGAGAAATTAATTAATAGAAATTAATTAATTAATTTATATTTGATATAAATTGATTAGAAGAAGATAAATAATTATTTTGGGTTGAGAACTCAAAATTAAGACACATGGGTATTTTGGTCATTTCACAGGGTGACATGTGGCACTATGAGATAGTGACACATGAAACTGCACATAAGCTTGCCATATGTCTTTTAATCATGTAAGATGATCAAAGTCAAGATTAAATATAGGTTTGACACTTGGCACAATGTGATTGGGTCAATTAAACCTAGAGCCAATCAGAAGGTGACATGTGGCAAGGGTTTTAAGTGGTGACTTAGCTGTATAAGTGTTGCTATGAAAAGGAAAAATAACAAGCTGCTCATTCTCTTTGGTGCCGCCACCCTTGGCTGCCTCTCCCTTCTCTTCTTCTTTATCTCTCATCAATTCAAAGAGATTAGCAAACAATCTCTTGAATTAAAAATACTAAAAATCGTTTCTAGTGTCTTGTTTATATCTGTAATCTCTTAAAAGGTAAAACTTGATTTTCTAATTGATTGGAAAAACTTTTAGAAGCTGTTCAAGGGCTGCCATAGGTGATCTTAGTGTGGACAAGCTAGAGGGACAACATTTGGTGTCCTAGGCGCATCCCAAAGGTGCCAAACACACTGCAATGCATCAAAATAGTTAGTGCACTTGTTCTTGATCTAATCTAGAGTTCTAAAGAATTAATCTGTTAATTCTAAAATCTTAAATAGTAAATGTAGACCCAAAATATATTAAAAGAGTTTTAATATGCTGTTTATCTTTGAAATCAAATAGATAAAAATGAATCTTGCATGATGCATATGATCCTAGATGAAAAATTTTGAATTTCAATGATCTAAACTTGTGTTTTTCATGCTTCCGTTCCTTCACATTATAAACTTTTAATATCATTTAAAAGCATGTAATCCAAGCGTAGAAATTTTTTTTTCTTTTTATAACTTATTTTTGTGGAGACCCAGACAGAGCCTCCTTTGTTTTATTAGCATCTGGCGGGTTCCACTAATCACTTGTTAACATGTTCATATTCATTTCACATATTTCCATATCATATTCTCTTTTATTATATCATTCACAATTATTTATGAATCTCAAAAAGTATCATCTATTGCATTCATATAGAAATTCATAGATAATAAATTATAAGTTTTCATTCAATCTTAAAGTTTAATTACAATCCAAAATGAAATACATCAAGTGTTTGTGTACAATGAACAAAAGTACAAAATCTAGACATACATGGGTTGTACCAACAAAATACAAAAGACTAAGATGACTTTGGACGATGGCAGATCTAGTCAGAGCTCTGTCAGGGCACTAGTGGTGCTGCTGCTGCGGCTGCTCGGACTGGTCTCCAATACCTACGTGATGAAAAACCAATATGCTAAGCACAACGCTTAGTGGTGCATAATTTATAATAACAATAACTAACAATTGAAATAATAATGGCAATTCATAATTTCTGGGTCTTTTATATTTTCATTGTACTTTGGAAACAATTAAAATTATAGGAATCTTTTTTGTTTACTCATTATATATTTAGTCTTAATTAATTATTATCAGTGCCCAAGAAGCCTATAACAAATTATAAAAGCTGGATACTCGGGAGTATACGGGTTAGACAGCCATATGTCTACCCTATATACATTTGTTAGGCACGAGGCCAGCTGTCAGGCTTGTAAAGCCAGAAATAAAGTTAGGCACAATGGCCAATAAGTAGGCATATAGCCTGTAGAACAATCATACCAGACATATATTATTAGTTCATGATTTTCTCTATAGGTAGTACTGCTATATGTAGTCCCTAATTGGTATACCAATCGATCCAAACTAAATATATAAGTCTAGGTATACTATGGGTAATTATACATTATTACTTATTTATTTGAAATGTTCATATCACTTTATAATGGAAAAATAGGTCCCACATACCCCTTTCATGTGGTTTAGTGTTTAATGGCTTGTTAGGGTTAAATTCCTACCATAAGATAATTTATCTCATGGACCTTTGCTTAGATTCAGTTTTTGTGTCTTACCTTTACCTATCCATTTGATTAGTTTGTAGCCACTGTTTGGCCACACTTCCTTCATGGAAGTTGTTCCTCTATGTTTTGTATTTATTTTCCTTTTTGAATCATGTCAATTAGGTTTTTGAAACTCAATTTATGGTCAGATAACCATAATTGATTCATTTCCTAATTCTGGTTCCTTAACTAGGCAGCCTTTGGACTTAAACTTTGTCTAATTAATGGAACATGTTGTAATTACTTTTAGGCAGGGTGATCTTCATAGAAATTGTTATCCTATGTCTTATGATCATTGAGAAATTTGTATCACAATTTTTCAAGTTTTGTGGAATTATTTAGAGCCAATTAACTGACCTAGACTCATGTACCCTATGTCAATAGGTGTTCAGTTCAGGTCAATGACTACAGGTCACTATTTGAGGTTCTTAAATTCATAATTTGAGGAAGGTTCCTCAAATAAAGTTGTAGCCCTACTTTTTAGGTTTCTGGAAACGTATGGTTCATCCCAATTGGATTTTCTTAGTGGGAGATATGACTAAAAGACTACTCTGGGATCAAATGAAATTTGGTTAGATTCTAGCTTTTGATGCAATAAATTGTTTTAACTATTTGACACAGTTCTCTTGATTTTTGGGTTCTGGTCAAAACACCAACTTTGTAGGTTTGTGTCTTCTGGACATTTTGCCACTGATTTCATTACGTTTGAGTTCTTGTAGACCAAGTTATGGCCATTTTGCCAAAACTGGTTGGGTAAGTTTATGTCCAGTAGTTTTTGGACAACCTAATTCTAGGCAGTTTTGTGACCCAACTTGGGCCAGTAATTTGGTTTGGTTTTTGGCATTTCTAGATTTAGTGGTCTTCATGAAAATTTTAGCCTTATATCTAATCTTTCTAATGGTATTAAATTCAGGTCATTTGGACAAGTATAGAGGGAGTTATGACCAAATGAATATGTACTGTTCATTTGGCCATTTTCTGGGTTTTGTGCAGGGTCATCCGGATTTGGACAGTGTTTAGGTCAAGTTTTGGACAGAATTTTGGCATGGTTTCTTCATGGAAAATGGGCTATTTTGGGTCTAGTTTCACTATCAATTGGCCTCATACCAATTGGAGTCACATAAATGCAGTTATGGTTCATCAAACACACTGGACTCATTAAGTCGCAAACCTACAGAAAATGGCACTCCCAATATTCAATCTCCTCCAACTTCCTTACTTCAATTTGACATTCAAGGAACTTCTAAATATCATCAACACATCTCAAAAATCCCAATTGCAAGGTATAATACAAAAGTACCAAAGTTAGGTCAAACCCTAACTCACAATTTTAATCTCATGAAATCTCAATGCAAATCAACTTCAAATACTTATAAATGCATCAACCAACATCATTAAATCACTTTATATACATTAAAGTCATCAAAGACCATCACTTACCATGGGTACCAAAAATTCACTCCCAAAATTTCTCACCAATTTCTTTTAATTTCTTACAAATTTCACTTCATCTTAACCTTATTTCATAGATTAATAAAGTGAGAAAGTAAGATTAGGCACTAACCTCTTGTGTCCCAACTTCAAACTTCAACTTTTCTTCTCCTTATGGGTATCTAAAACTTCCTTATAGAGTAGGGAGGACGTTTTGTGAAGAGAGTTAAAAGTTTTAGTGTGACACCCTTTACCCGTCTACAGTGTAGCCGAGCAAGTTATGCCACGCGGTATACCGAAACACCCTATTTCAATTTAATCATTTTTATTCTTCCTAATTTATTTTTTTTATAGTTATGAAGTATAATTTGTGAAATGTAATTCATTTCAGTCATTTATTGAAATCATAAATTTATTTGAGGTTTCGCAAATTTTATAGAAAATCCGACAGAGTACCGGCTAAAAATGGAGAAAACAGCTCTTCAGAACTCAATCCATCGCCTCTGTCTGAGGTTAAGCTCCTTCTGGGTTGGCAAGTATTTCAAACTTTTGTGGTCTGTGTAAATGTAACACTTTTCACCATACAAGTAATGCCTCCATATCTTCAGTGCGAAGATAATTACTGCAAGCTCTAGATCATGGGCAGGGTAATTCTGTTCATGTGGCCTTAGCTGCCTGGAAGCATAAGCGACCACCTTCCCCTCTTGCATCAATACACACCCTAACCAATTATGAGAGGCATTACTATAGACCACAAAGTCCTTTCTCGACACTGGCTGTGTTAACACTAGTACCTCTGTCAACATAGCCTTCAACTTCTCAAAATTGGTCTGACACTTGTCATTCCAGCCAAATCTAACATTCTTGTGTAACAACTTGGTCATTGGAGCAGCTATTAAAGAAAATCCCTTCACAAATCTTCTGTAATACCCAGCTAGCCCCAAGAAACTTCTAACCTCAGTTGTATTTCTGGGAGGCTTCCATTCCATCACTGCTTCTATCTTCTTGGGATCCACTCTAATCCCATCAACTGACACTATGTGTCCAAGGAATGCAATCTCATTCAACCAGAAGTCACACTTTGACAACTTAGCATACAGCTTCTTTTCTCTCAGGGTTTGCAGAACAATCCTCAAATGTTCATCATGTTCTTCCTTGGTATTGGAATACACCAAAATATCATCAATAAAGACCACTGCGAACCGATCTAGGTATGGATGGAAGATACAGTTCATAAGGTCCATGAATGCCGCTGGTGCATTTGTTAGGCCAAAGGGCATCACTAGAAACTCATAATGCCTATACCGGGTCCTGAATGCAGTTTTTGGCACATCTGCATCCTTCACCCTCAACTGATGATACCCTGATTTGGGATCAATTTTGGAAAATACTCCTGCTCCTTTCAACTGATATTTATTCTTCACAGTCACTTTATTCAACTGTCGGTAATCGATGCATAACCTTAAAGTCCCATCCTTCTTCTTTACAAACAGCACTGGAGCTCCCCATGGTGACACACTAGGGCATATGAACCCCTTATCCAGTAACTCTTGTAACTGAATTTTCAGTTCCTTCAATTCTGTGGGTGCCATCCTATAAGGAGCAATAGAGATTGGTGCTGTACTCGACAGTATCTCAATAGCAAATTCGACTTCCCTTTCTGATGGCAAGCCAGGCAATTCTTCAGGGAACACATCTGGGAAGTCTTTTACTATGGGTATGTCACATAGATCTGGCTTAGCCTGCCTAGTATCCACCACATGTGCTAGGTAGGCTTCACAGCCTTTTCTCATTAGTTTTCTTGCCACTGTAGCTGAGATGACATTGGACAAGAAATTTGTCCTTTCTCCCACAACTGTAATCTCATTACCCTCAGGAGTTTTCAAAGAAATCCTCTTCAGTTTACAATCAACCATTGCCTGATGATGTGACAACCAGTCCATTCCCAAAATCACGTCAAACTCATGAAAAGGCAACTCAATCAAGTCTGCCAAGAATTCATACCCCTGAATCCTTAATGGGCAACCTTTGTACACTTTCTTCACCACTACACTGTGGCCCAATGGATTAGTGATCAGAATGTCTTGGTCACTCTCTCCTACTAGTATCCCCCTTTCTACGGGTAGGTTGATGCAGATATATGAATGAGTGGATCCTGGATCCACCAATGCATGCACAGATGTATTGTAGAGGGAGAACGTACCCCTGATGATGTCCGGGGCATCTTGCTCCTCTTGAGCTCTCATGGCATAGGCTCTGGCAGGTGGTCTGCACTCAGGCCTCTCTGCTGGCTCAAATGCAGGTCTTTGTGATGGTCCTACTGCCTCAAATTTGCTAGATTTCCTACCCCTTTGTGGTGCAAGAGCAGGTCTGTCTGCATGTGTTGGAGCAGTTGTAACAGTTCTGCGTGGACAGTTCCTCAACTGATGCTCTGTCGACCCACACCTTAAGCAGGCACCAGTCACTCTCCAACACTCCCGTTTATGCCATTTCAGGCAATGCAGATATGCAGAAGATGCTGGGGCTAGTCCCCTGAACCCCGTCCCTGGAGAGCTACCCACTGATGGTGTGGACTGACCTCTCCTAGGGGTGAACTGTGGCCTGGGCCCCTGAGACTGACCTTGACCTTGAGGTGGAACTGAACTCTGTGCAGGTGGACCTTTGAACTTCTTTCCTGGTGCAGGAGATGAGCTAGACTGACCTGGGCCCCTCTTTTGCTGTCTCTCCCTTCTAGTCTACTTGCTTATTCTAACCTTTTCAACTTTTATTGCAGCTTTCACTAACTTGGTGAAGTCTGTGATTCCCAAGGCAGTGATTATGATTTTTATATTGTCATTTAATCCCTCTTCAAATCTCTTACATCTCTCGGCTTCATTAGGGACTATCTCCCTTCCATAACGACTCAATCTTATAAATTCCTTTTCATACTCGGCCACTGTCAGCTGTCTCTGCCTCAGGTTAATGAACTCTCTTCTTATCTCTTCCAGGTATACACTACCCACATATTTCTTCTTGAATTCTGAGAGGAAGAAGTCCCAAGTTATTACTTCTGGCTGTACTTCACTGGACACCGTATCCCACCATTCATATGCATCATCTTGCAATAGAGATACAGCAAATTCTAGATTTTGTTCTGGAGTGCAGTGGATTTATTTTAAAACTCTGCCTGTTCTGTTCAACCAATTTTTGACTACAACAGAATCATATTCTCTCTTGTCAAAGAAATCCACTGCTCCGAATTTTCTCAGTCTTTCCATATGTGATTTATACTGTGGAGGTGGTGGTGGTGGTGGTGGTGGCATTACCCCAGCCATTTGTCTGAAGAATTCGGCCATTTGCTGGAACATGGCCTGTGGAGGCTGAGCAGGCTCTGTTGGAGCTGCCAGAGCAGGTTCTCCCCTACCTCCAGTCTCAACTACTGCAGGTGGAGCATGACTCTCCACTTCCTCCTCAACTGCCCTCTGAGATATGGGGTCCATATCCTATTCAAAATAACAAAGATAAACAGATCTGTATTAGTGTCACCTCGACTCTTACAAATACAATGCATGGTATGGACTCGATCTAGGCCCAAAAACGCTTAAACCGTGCTCTGATACCACTAAATGTGACACCCCTTACCAGTCTACAGTTTAGCCGAGCAAGTTATGCCACGCAGTGTATCGGAACACCCTATTTTAATTTAATCTTTTTTATTCTTCCTAATTTATTTTTTTTCATAATTATGAAGTATAATTTGTGAAATGTAATTCATTTTAGTCATTTATTGAAATCATAAAATTATTTGAGATTCCGTAAATTTTATAGAAAATCCGGCAGAGTACCGGCTAAAAATGGAGAAAATAGTTGTTCAGAACCTATGAAAAACACTTCCAATAATCATTTCCAATCATTCTCAAACTCTAATTACCATCATCATGGTCTCAACATTAGCAATCATTTCAAGTTCTCAACATTAATCCACAATTTTATTCAAATTCAAAATCAACTAAAATTCCATGAAGATATTCTCAAATTATATTAATTAACAAAATTCTTCAAAATATGTACATCAACATATGATTACATAAATTTACTATTTACATGAGTTCATAATTTACAAATCACAAACTACTACCTATTACAAAATGCAAAAACATAATTTCAAAAGGGACCTAAAGGTCCTACCACTGATGCACTGTAGATGAGAGGTGACTTTGACTCTAGGCAGATCTGTGACCTCACCCAGTCTGTGGTCTGCTGGGCTCTCTATCTGTCTCTTTAGAACCTACGCGTGGCAAAAATCGACGCGCTAAGCAATAATGCTTAGTGGTGCTAATAATAAAATAAAAAGAAATAACAGAAAATAAATATGTAGTGCATGTTCTGATGTCTTATGCGGATAATTTTTTTATCATTATTAGTAACTGCTACCTGAACCCTATTGGCATGCCAACCTATCCAAACCAATCTTGCTAGGTGTACTAGGGCATGTTATACTTTTAAATTTTACAATTCTTGAAATTTAAGTTTAGGTGTTACTATTCATTTCATTAGTTAACTAAAATGTTGACTTTTGCATAGATAATAGGTACATTGATTCTAATACTCCCAACATACCACATTTTGCATTCTAAAATTCTTGGTATTGATTGCCAATACCATTTCTATGCTTAGTGCTAGTTGTTTAAAATTTTCAGATTTCAAGCCTTGTGTTTACTGTTCCATTGGTCATTTTTACAGTAGGAATTTGGCAAAATTGTCTTCAAGAAAGTTGTTCGTTATTTTGTCTAGTTACATTTCCTTTTTTGAATCACTCCATTTGGAGTTTTTTAGCTCAAGTTATGGCCTAAACACCATAACTGGCCGGATTAGACAGAATCCAAAATTCTGGGCAAAACTGATTCTGCCAGATTTGGTAACCTAAGTTTGATTGGCAATTTGACTAGATTATGATCAAAATTTAGATTTGTGTTCTTCATGAAAGTTGTAGGTTTATGTCTCAGCTTTCTGCTGGTAAAATCTCAGGTCAATTGGATCTTTCTACTCTGAGTTATGACGAAATGAATAAATATTATTCATTTGGTCATTTTGCTCAGACAGAATGCAGGTCACCCGGATTAGGGCAATTTTTAGGCCAACTTGGTTTGGTTTTTTGGGCAGGGTTTCTTCACCAAAGTTGTGCCATTATGTGTCTAGTTTCATGTCCAATTGGCCTTTCACCAATTGAACCTCTACATTTATAGTTGCCCAAACCTGCTGGACTCATTCTCAGTCCTGCAGGTCAGCCAAGGCAGCTCACCCATACACAAATGCCAAGTCTCAACTCACTTCATTTCCTCATCATACACATTCAAATGGTCACTAATTGACCATTAAAACTTTTCATCCTTACATGAACAAAGTCTCAAGTTTGTGACAAAACCCTAACCCCAACAACTAAAATTTTCATACACATACAATCCATGGTTTACAACACCAAAATCATGTTCAATGGCAGCCATACATAAAATTTGTAAAAGAAATTGGCACTAACATTGACTTAGGCACTTTGCAAAGCTTGAGAACCTCTCTTTTCCTCCTTCTTTTTGCTGCCCAAGACTTGCTCTAGGTGTAAGAAAAATTTTTAATGAAAGGAGTAAGGGATTTTATGGTGTAAAATGGTGGGAAAGGAAGCTTGGTTGGGATGGCAATAGTGGATTGCTTGGAGCTGGTTCATTGCAGCTGAAGAAGATGAAAGAAACTGATTTGTTTTCTTTCATTTTCTACCCATTTAGCCATTTTAATTGGGTGGAAGGATTTTAATTGCATAAGCATGATGTCAAAAGTCCCATTTTTCTTCATTTTTTTTTCTTTTCTTTCTATTCATTTTCAATTAAATTTTTAGCAATATTTATTCATATTTTGTGTCATGATAATTATTTACTTAATTGGACAAGTTGGCCAAAAATCATCTCTGAAGATAAAATAACCAAAATGCCCTCCGTTTGGCTTAACAGACCAAAATTATCTGTACCGATTGAAAATTTTTTCTAAGCATTTTCTTGGCATTCTAATGCCATAGAAACCTCAATGACCCTTCTCTAGAGTCTCAAAAATTATTTTATGAATTTTCCCTCGGGTCTAGTGCTCCTAGTTACGAGAACCGCAACTTCCCACTAGGTTACCCATCGCTAGGGCACCGGCTCATTTAACTTGGTTTTATTTTATTTCTAAAATTTTTTCTAAATTTTTCTTATTAATATTTGAGTTAATTATGGTTCCTCAATTTAGTTTAAATGTTTTTTTCTGGGCGTTCTAACTGTCCGGACCGACACTGGTCATCGGAACAGTAGAACGTATGGAGTTGCTACAGGGAGGGTGTTACATTTAGTAAGGAAATGAGGTGGGATTCAAGCTCAACGCTTGAACAACAATGGTGGAGGAGAGAAACCAAGGTAGCCGGCAATGAGAGAGAAGAGATGAAGAAGAAGATGAGTTAGGTAGCTTTTGTCTCTTGTGGGTATTTATATATTCTATATATGTTGTACTTTAATTTTTTTTTTTTTTAAATTTCATGTCTTTCTTTTCTTTTCTTTTCTTCTTCTTCCTAATTCAATTCATAATTTTTAACTTATGTTAATTATTTCATTCTCTAAATTTTTAATTTTACATTTAGGTCAAAAGTACCTCTGAGGGTGAAATGACCAAAATGCCCTTCATAGTGCATATCGGGTTATTTTTATTATTTTATACCAATTAATAAATTCTCTTAAATTTTATTTTATTTTCTCTAAATTTTTTCTATATTTTCTTAACATTTATTCTATTAATTTATGCCTCCTCACTATAGTTTAAATGTAGTTCCAAACATTCTGGCTGTCCGACTAGACATTAGTCGTCAGAATAGTAGAATGTATGGACTACCTACGGTGAGGGCGTTACAATTATTCCCCTTTAAATAGATATTTCGTTCTCAAAATTTACCTGATATGAAGAGCTGAGGGAACTGCTGCCTCATCGTTTCCTCGCTCTCCCATGTTGCTTCTTCTGTGTTGTGGTGTCTCCACAAGACTTTCACTAGTGGGATCCTCTTGTTTCTGAGTTCTTTCACTTCCCATGCCAAGATTCTGACTAGTTCTTCTTCATATGTCAAATCAAGTTACACAATTATCTCCTCTGTTGAAATGACATGTGAAGGATCTGATATGTATCTCTTGAGCAACGACACGTGGAATACATTGTGAATCTTGTCCAGCTTAGGCGGTAAAGCTAGCCTGTAGGCTACTGGACCCACACGTTCAATGACATCGTATGGACCAATAAACCTAGGCTTAACTTACCCTTCTTACCAAATCTTAGCACTTTCTTCCAAGAAGATACCTTGAGAAACACCTTATCGGCAACCTCATACTCCATATCCTTTCTCCTCAGGTTGGCATATGACTTCTATCTGTCTGAGGCGGCTTACAAATTGTCTCTGATGAGTTTCACTTTTTCCTTATTTTGCTTTACTAAATTTGGGCCCACTACTTTCTCTTCACCCATTTCTGTCCAACATAAGGGAGTCCTGCATCTCCTCCCATACAATGCTTCATATGGAGCAATTTTTATGCTTGCTTGGTAGTTGTTGCTGTAAGCAAACTCTACCAAAGGAAGATACTTCTCTCAACTTCCTTTAAAATCAGTGATGCAGTGTAACACCCTTATATGCATAGTCCTGTGCAAATCACTGTTCCAGTGACCGATGTTGGTTCGGATAATTAAGAGGATTAGAACCATATTGAAGTCACCTAGAAAAGCCCTGAATAAAAATTAATAGTGATTAGTAGAAGATAAATTACAAATAAGAAAAATAGGACATAAAAGGTTAAATGAGCCAGGGGTCACAGCGATGAGTGACCGTACCGGGAAGTGACTACGAGGTCAGTTATAACCCTATTTTCCTACGGGGCATTGTGACACCGCAGGCCTAAGAATTATTGCGAAGCTAGGGGAAATGTGAAAATCACAGAAAAAGGTAGAGAACCAGATCAAATAATTAAATAAGTGTTCCGAATGAAATACAGAATTATTAGTAAACCGGATCTGACCGGCGATGGGCAAATTGGTCAATTCACCCTTAGAGGTGACTCTTAGCTTAACTGTCTAACAAAATGTGAGAAATTAAAATTGTGAAATATATAATTAAATTGAAGAAGTATGAAAAAAGAAAGGAAAAGAAAAGAAAAAAATAAAAGAGATTTATGACATCACTCCCATGACACATGCATGACCTATTTAATTTAAATTTATAAATTATGAAAATTAGAGATAATTATGACTTAAATAAAGTTAAAAATAAAAAATAATAATAATTTTTTTTATTCACCTTCTTCCTTAGCCGTCCCTCTCATCTCCTCTCTTCTCTCTCTCATTTTTCTTTCACAAAACCTCCATTGTTTTACATTCAAGCTTCAATTTCTCCTCTTTTCCACCATAAACCCTAAAGCCACTTGAACTAAAATTTACCCTTGGACCTTGAAAGGAAGCTTGATAACCATTAGAACCAAGAAATTAAAGAGAATTGGGAGTTATAAATTCTGCCCAATGAGGTAAGTTTTCCTTCCATCTTAATTTGTTAAGCAATCTTGTAATTGAGTTTGTTAGGAGGAAATTTAACTCAAAAAAAAAAAATGAAAGAAATCAATTGGTATGATGAAGAGAAAATTTGGCCATCTTGTAAGGGTGTTGGATTTGATAGTGTTTAGTTAAATTAAACATGAATTAGAGCTTAAATAATGTGGTATGTGTGGTTAGAATGCTAAGTGAACTCAAATTTCATGGAATTATGATGAATGAAATTAGGGTTTATGGAATTGGAGAAAAGTTGGGAATTTGAGTAATTGATGCCAATTGACCAAATTGATGTTTAAATTGGTCAATTGTTATGTTTGGGAGTTGATTGAATGCATGGAAATTGAAGTGGGATTGAAGGTGATGCTGTCCCAATCTGGATAGCCTGACCCCTACCCACTTAAACAGTTATAAGTTAAAATCTGTTACTCTAATTGGTGTGAGGCCAATTGGAGATGAAATTAGACATATAATGCCATAATTTTGATGAAGAAACCCTGCCCAGAAAACTAACCTAGGATGACCTAAAAATTTACCAAATCCAAGTAACCAATTCTGGACCTGGAAAAATCGATCAAATGAATAGTGTTTGTTCATTTGGCCATAACTTAGTGTAGAAAGATCCAAATGACCTGATTTTTGAACCATTAGAAAGCTATGACATAGTACTACAACTTTCATGAAGAACAAAAAGCCAAATTCTACCCATAACCAAGTCGAATTGTCAACCAAAATTGGTTGCTCAAAACTACTAGAACCAACAATTGCCTAGAATTTTTGGGTTGTAACCAATCCGGCCAGCCTTAGAAAAATAGGCACAACTTGGGTTACAAAACTCCAAATGGAGTGATTCAAAAAGAAAATTAAAGCTAAGACAATAAGGAACAACTTTGATGAAGGGTACTTAGCCAAATTTCTACAATAACCAGACCAATGGAATAGTAAAAAATAGTGATCCAAAACTGAAAATTTATAATTTCTCTTAGGAAGCTTTAAATTTGGAATGACAATCAATGCCAACAAATTTGACATCCAAAATGTGGTATATGAGTGCAATTAGAGTTAATAAACCTATTTAGAAGGAAAAAATCAACATTTTGACTTGAATAGTGTCATGAATAGTGCCACTATACACAAAAATGTAAAGGACCCAAATTTATAGACCGTAATGAGTAGGATAAGTTTGCAAAGAAATTTTTGGAATTAATTATTAGAAATGGATTGAATGGATACTAACGCACTTTAAATTTATGTATTTCATTTGGAAAGGAATCTTTGAAGGAAAAACGAAAATTGGGGTAAACTAAGTCAACAAAGAGGTTTGTGCACAACTAGTCTTCAATTTATAAGATTTTGCATATTTCATTTGTTTAAATGATTTCATTTTCTTTATGTATTATATTTATCAAGTATTGAATTTATTTTATTCCAACAATTATTGAAATTATTTTATTCCAACAATTATTGAAATGTGTTACAATATGAATGAGTTTAGTTTTGGGAAATGGATAAGTTATGATTTTATTTTTGTTATGGATCGAATAAAATTTGCTTTGGAAAAATTTTGATTGGAAAATGATTTACATGGAAAAGGAAAAATTATGCTTTGAATTGTGATGGGCATAGAAATTAACGGTTATTGGAATTGGCATTGAATTGACTTGTATTGTGATTTTATGCTCACAAAAAGGATAATGAAATTTATGATATTGTTTTATATCTCACTATAAATACTTGACATGTTATTACCCTTCCCTCATTTGTTGAGGAGACACTGGAGTTAGGTTTGTTTTGATTACCATAGTACGTGCACATGCTTAGATCTTCCTCTTATCAAAGGTTAGATCTAAGTTAAACTTGGCCCTTTTTAGAATTAATTTGTTATGGATGTAATGTGCATGATTCGATCTCCCCGACCATAGGGAGTAAGAATCACTTTGAAGATTGGCCCTTACGGATTAGTCCTGTATAAAGTTAGTGAGATTAAGAATGGTTTTTGGAAATATGAGCAATGGTGATTTTAAAATGAGATTTATGCATAATTGATTTTAGTGAAATTTACTCATTATTTTCATAAATTGATGGGATTATTTTAAATGTCTAATTATGATTTGATAAATTGTGA
Organism: Hevea brasiliensis; assembly: GCF_030052815.1. Lineage (NCBI taxonomy): Eukaryota > Viridiplantae > Streptophyta > Magnoliopsida > Malpighiales > Euphorbiaceae > Hevea > Hevea brasiliensis. Next base: position 81,305,722 of record NC_079496.1, read on the forward strand.
TTATTGATCAAGGTCATTTGAATAAATGATTTATATTATTGGCAGCATTTATTTTGATTTTTGGAATTTTGATGAATTTAAGGATTTCCAAATTCTTGTTATAATTTTGTCAATGTATATTGTATTACATTTTAAATTATAGTTGTGCACCGCTGAGTTCACCACTCAGCGATAGCTTTGTATGCTATCGCAGGTGGAAGTAAGGATAGAGCAGCTAAGTGAGATCACTTGAAGTTGTGCCTTGAAGACACATTGGGACTAGCTTCGGGTATATTATAGGCATACCCTTGTACATTAGATTTTGATGTAATCATGTAATTATATGTATATAATTTCATTTGAGCAGTTGCATAAATACTTTTGTAATATTATTTTGGAATGTAATCAAATATAAATTACTGTAATATTAGTTTGAGATTTTAATTACTTATAAAGTTTTGTTATACTAATTTTATTACTTCAATGAATGTAAATATTTAAATTCTTGTATTTTGTGAATGATAACTTATTTCCTTTACATTGAAAATTTGTGAGATTGAAATGAAATGGTTCAGTGTTGGTTTAAATCAAAATGCGTTTGATTGTGAATTGAGCTTCTTTCATGGGATTATGAGATAAAATTAAGTTTATTGGAGTTGTGGTTGAGAAACTATATTAGGAGTATTTTTCTTTTCAAGTTTGAAGAACTGTTTTCTCAAAATATAACTAGCACCCTGCCAAAATTTTTGTAAAAATTGCGGAGGTCTTAAATATCTAAAAATTTAATTTATGATTTGACTTCAAATAAAGGTTTTTAATATCTGTCAAAATTGCTCACCACTTTAAAAATGATCATAAATTGTTTTAAAATCCCTTATAATATATTTAATGGGTTACCAGTAGGCGAACTATGGTAATTCATTAGGTGTACTACGAGAGCATGTTATACCTTACGGAGGGATAAGGTGTGACATGTTTTAGTGGTATCAGAGCAGGTTTTAAAGTAAATTTTGAACTGTGAATTTGAAATATTTTTCTGCAAATACAACTACTCAAATGTTTGATACATATAGTACATTTACATCATAAATATGAACTAACAGGGAGAAACCTCCTTGTGTTGGTTGTTCAAGAGATAGGAAATCCTGTGAAAAGATATAGAAGAGAAGAATGAGACAATAAAACAGTCTGTGACGGCAGAACTGCAAGGTGAAGCCTCAGCTCCTCAAAGTGTTGAAGGCCCGACTGTAGCAGCCCCACCTATACAAATTATCACACAAATGGCCCAGCAAATGGCCACTTTCTTTCAGCAAATGGCTTATAATCTATCAACCCAAGCCCAAGAAAAAACTCAACCCCCACAAGGGCAGCATGAAATAGAGAAGAGTGAGAAACCTATGGGTCAGAGTTTGAGTAGTAATTTAGGAAAAAGTAAAGATTTTGAGGAATCCCGAACTCCTAAGTATAACAGAGGCGGATCTTTAAGGCAGAAGCAATCGAGAACCAGTCGGCAAAGAACCAAAAGTTCCAACCCCATCCGTACCTGTGACATTTGTGGCAAGTTACATGGGAGTATTTGCCATAAGGCCACTGAAGCCTGCTACAATTGTGGTAAAATCGGGCATTACGCTAGAGATTGTACTGAGGTACGTCGACCTATGCCACATACTACACCAGAAGGATTAGTCCAAGGTTCTGCTTCCAAAGGTTCATAGATAGTTAGTGGAGGCTGCAGTAGAGGTAGAGGCGGTGTTACTGACAGCCAAAGTACATGACATCAATATGAATGGAGTAGTACACCAACTCGAGTGTACCTCATGCATCAAGAGAGAGAAGTAGAGATTTCAGACATAGTTGCTGGTACGTTTTTAATTTTTGAAAGGAATAATTATATATTTTGCTGCTATTTCTTTGCATAGAAATAAATTTTGATTCTTTAGTGACTAGTCCTTTAAGATAAGGACTACGATAATAAGTGTGATTGAAATTAGTTTTGAAAGAGTTTGTCAGCAAAAAGTATTTGCTAGCATACAATAATTTATAAAGCTAATTGGTGAGCCTATTTAATGTAAGGCAAGAGGACCTAAAAGTAAATTACGGTAATATAATTGCTCTAGATAAGGGCAAAAATGATATTGGTAGTAATTGTCAATAGATATTTTAATCAGAATAAGTTTAAGATATTAATAGATTCGAGAAGGATGAGATATAGGAAAATTTGATCTATTGGGATGTATCGTAGTGACTATACAATGTTCTTAATATTTGTACTGTAAGCTGCAGATTACAGTACCGACTTAGGATTATTGTGTAGAGCTACGTACTACCCGATAGTGTACTAAGATAAGGATATTTGTAAACGGTGTAACACCCCTAAGTTCGGTAGTGCGTTCTACTGCTCTAGTGACCAGTGTTGTCCGGACAGCTAGGATGCCTAGAACCGTACCTTGATATGAGAGAGGAGACATAAATATTGAAATACAAGAAAAGAAAATACAAGAAAAACAAAGGAAAAATCATAGCAAAGAAATGTAACCGAGTAAGTGAGCCAGGAAACCTAGCGATGGGTGACCGCACCGGGAAGTCACGGCGTGGACCGTTGACTGCCTCGGATCATGGGAACCACGGAAAACATTTTTAGGACATAAATAGAACCTTATTGAAGAATAAATATCATTAGAAAGATCAAAGAAAAATTAAATAATTAGTACAAAGAAAAGTGAGAAATCGAAAAACAGACAAAACCCGGTAATACCGAAAAATCGGGAATGCCACCCGAACAGGGGCATTATGGTCATTTGACATCCCGAAGTATCTTTTGACCTAAATGTCCATTAAAAATAAATAATATTACACTTAGAAAATGAAATGAAAAATTAATTGGGTGGTACCTAAAGTAAATAACTAAAATCATGGGTTAAATGTGGAATAAGTGGGAGTTAAGTTTATAAAATGATTAAATTTGTGAGTGGACCACTAATGCATAAATTAAATACATAATAGGGCAGCTGTAACTCCACTAAATCAGCAGAAATAGTCATCTTCTCCAAAACAACCAAAGTTGCCGAATTGAGAGGAAATGAAAAACACCATGGCCATTTTTCATGCAAGCTCTCTTAACCTCCCATTTTCAACTCCAATCCTTTAAGTTCCTTCACAAAAAATGGTCTACACATCACAAGGAAGATATTGATACCAATTTTGAGAAGTTTGGTGAAGGTTTAGCAAGTTACAATTAAAGGTAAGTTTGCATTTTTGAGAATTTCTTTGTTAAAGTTTATGTTCATGTTATGGGTGTTGGTTTGGTGAAGGAAAATTTTGAGTTTGAAGGGTTATTCTTGTTTTCATTTTGGACAGCCATGAGTCACGTTTTTGATGAAGTATTTGTGCATATAATTGATAAGAAATAACGTTAATCATGGTGATTTAGTAACTTAGTGAATTATTTCATGTTTATATGGTGAATTATGCACTTTGATGGGAATTGGTATATGGGACGGCAATGTGATGTTGAAGAATGGTTTGTGGCAGCTTGTGGACACTTGAGGAATGGTATATATTGAAGGAAGTGTGGGCAGAATATTGACCTAGAAGGATTGATGATATGTATGTAAATTAACATTGTAAAGGGTATGTAAAGTTTGTAATGTTTTGGTGTGTTTGTAATGGTACTTAGAAATTGTAATTGGGAATGATATTTGGTGTGTTGAGGGTAATGGTAATCTGCCCAAAATCATGCTAATGTAAAGTAGATAATGCTTTTGGTAATGTACCAAAACAGATTGATAGGGTATGGAAGTAAACTTTGCAAGTTAAATGTGTGTTTGAAGTGGGGTGTGAAAGGCATAGTGAGGGCAGTGTACATTTTAGCCTATAACCTTAAATGTGTAACCTCAATTGGTATGAGACCAATTTGACGTGAAACTAGGCACAAAATGTGCCAACTTTCATTGAGAAACCATACCAAAATTCTGCTTGCAAGGTGACCTAAGAAAATGACCAATTCGGATTAGGTGCAATTAGAACCTGAAAAATGACCAATTGGGCAGCAGTGAGTGTTTAGGCCATAACTCACTCAAACCAGGTCCAATTGACCTGAAATTTTAACCAAGAATAGTTAAGACCCATACCTACAAGTCTTATGAAGACACCAAAGCCCAGAAATGACCATAAGCAAGTCAAACAACTTGCACAAGTTCGGGTCCAAAAACTGGCCGAACCAGAATTGACCAATTTGACCTAAAATTGACCTAAAATGGTACCATTTGACCAGCAAGAGTGTAATGACCATAACTTGGTCTACTTAACTCGGATTGACCTGAAATTTTGCACCGTGTGCAATAAGACCTAGATCTACAAGTTTGTAGTTTTGACCGAGACCCGAAAACTGAGGGAACTAGATCGTCCGGTTAGGTCAAACCAGTGTTAGAATCCAAAGAATTTGCATTAAAATGCACTAAGCAAGGAAATGACTTTGGTAAAACATACCAAACCTAAAACCCTATCAAATGTGACATATTAACGACACTAAAACCTAATTTACCTAAAACGCAACGAGGGTCGGTATATTAGGTGATTAAGTGAATAATTGAGTTCAGTGCATTATTTACCAAACACCATCGATAGAGACAGTTTAATTTAGTACTGAAACACTTCAAATTGTGTTTCTCAGTTAGCAAGGACTCAGCAAAAGGGAAAGAAACACTGAGTCGGATCGTGAGACAGTCATCGAGAGGTTTGTGCACAACTAGTTTTTAAGCGATTTTGTTGTGAATATTTCATATGATTAAATGATATATTTTTCTTATGAATTATGTTTAACAAGCATTGGATTTAATTCCATGATTATTGAAAATTGTTATTGTATGTATGAATTTGGCTTTGTGAAATGGTATTTCCATAAGTATTAAGCATTGTTATGGATTAAGTAAATTATGTCTTGGAAAATTGTGATAGAATATGTTTTGAATTGTGATGGTAATATTCATGAAAAAAAATGAAAACTTTATTATTTGAATTGTGATGAGCATAAAAATTATTGGATATTAGAATTGACTTTGAATCGAATTATATTGTGATTTATGCTCGCTAAAAGGATTGTGATATTGTTTTATATCTCACTATAGATGCTTGACTAGGTTATTACCCGTCTCTCTCATTTGTTGAGAAGACAATGGAGTGAGTTGTGTTTTGATTACCATGGTACGTGCACAGGCTTAGATTTTCCTCTGATTTGAGGTTAGATTTAAGTTTATTTTATCGTTATGGCCCTTGCGGAAGATTCATTATTGTGATGGTACTGTGCACGATGATTCGACCTCCCCGACCATAGGGAGTTAGAATCAGATTCGACCTCCCCGACCATAGGGAGTTAGAATCACATCGAATATGGCCCTTTCGGATTAGTCTTGCATAGTTAGTGAGATAAAGATTGATTTTGAGATACAACATGGTTTTGAGATGCATAATGACTTTTGAGATACAATATGATTTTTGAGATACAAAATGATTTTGAGATCTGAGAATGGCTTTTGAATGGTAAGGAATGGTGATTTCAATTATGGTTTGTGTGTAATTGATTTTGTTGGAATTACTTAAATGGATAGTCAAGATTTGATAAATTGAATTTTGTGCTCCAAGTTATTTATACAAATGATTTACATTATTGGCAATGAATATTTTGAGTTGTGAAATATGATCGATTTGATTCTCAAATTATTTATCAGAAATTTGTCAATGTATATTGTACTATGTTTTAAATTATAGTTGTGTACCATCGAGTTCACCACTCAATGATAGCTTTGTATCTTTGTCGCATGTAAGCGAGCATAGAGCGATGATTAAGTTGCTTTGAGGATACATTCAGATCGACTGGTATATCATAGATATACCCATGTACATAGGTTTTGATGTAAGCATGTAATAATATGTATGTAAATTATTTGAGAAGTTGTATAGAAACTCTTGTAAAATATTTTGGTATGTAATTAAATGTAAATTATCGTGAATGTAAATCTGAGATTTCATTTACTTAAATAGTTTTGTATTATATTTCTTGTATCTCAGTCTTTGAAAAATCACTATGGATTTGAATTGAGAAATATGTTGTGTTGAGAAATATATTGGAGTTGAGATTTGCAAATACATATTGAAGTGCTTTTTACAGGTTTTTTGAAGAACTGTTTTATCCAAAATACAGATGGCACTCTGCCAAAATTTTTACAGAAACTCCAATTAAGTCAAATGTGTCAGTTTTATCACTTCAGTTCAAAAAGGTTTTTAACACCTGTAAATAGTGCTCACCACTGTAAAAGAAGTAAGAAAAGTTTTGAAAATCCCTTGTAGTGTATTTAATGGGTTATCAGTAGACGGAGTTGGTAATTCATTAGGTATACTACGGGATCATGTTATGCCCTATAGAGGGGTAGGGTGTGACATGTTTTAGTGGTATCAGAGCAATGGTTTTAAAGTGAATTTCGAACTGTGAATTTGAAATCTTTTTGTCGGTAACTACAACTGCTCAAATGTTTGACACATACAGTACATTACATTATAAATATGCACTAATGGGAGGAAATCTCCTTGTATTATTGTACAGGAGGTCAGGGAAATAAATTTTGATGCATTAGTGACTAGTCCTTTAGGATAAGGATTGTGATAACAAGTGAAATTAGTTTTGGAAGAGTTTATCGGCGAAAAGTATTTGCTGACACACCATAAAATTATAAGCTAATTGGCGAGCCTACTTAATGTAAGGCAAGAGGACGTAAAAGTAAGATGCAGTAATGGAATTGCTCTAGATGAGGGCAAGGAGGTTACTGTTAGAAATTGCTAATGGATATTGTAATCAGAATAAGATTTGAATATCAGTGAATTCAAAAAGAATAAAAGATAACAAAGTTTGATCTATTGGGATGTATCGTAGTAACTATGCAATGTTCTTGATGTTTATCTTCGTAAGTCGCAGATTCTGATCGACTTGAGAGTATTGTGTAGAGCTACGTACTAATCGATAGTACACCTAGATGAGAATAGTTGCCAACGGCATCTGTTTTTTGTATAGTTATGCCAGGACAGAATTTAATTGTTAGAAATAAGTTTGAAAATCCTACTTAGGATCTAAAACTCAAAAGTTAGAATATCGAAGGTTACTGATTCGATTACAAAAGGAAGTAAGTTATAGAATATTGACAGATAAAAAGAGTTACGGAAGTAGAGATTTGAACAGTTGATTCATATGTAACAAAGAAATATTACGAATGTGAGGAAGACTATGGATTAGAATGGTCAGAGGACCAATGACTGATGAATGATTCTAACATGACCTCAAGGGTCATTCAAGAAGCAACGTGAACCGAAATATTAGACAGCATAATAGTAAGAGGAGATTGGTGTTATCCAAACAAATCAAACATTGTATTAGATTGTTAAAAGACTTATACAAATTTGAGGAAAAGAAGATTATACGATCATATAGAAAGGAGAAAATAAACGTATGACTATTGTAAGATGACTACTGGGTAAAATTTCGTAGACGAAATTTATTTAAAGGGGGGGAGAATTGTAACACCCCTAAGTTCGGTAGTGCGTTCTACTGCTCTAGTGACCAGTGTTGTCCGGACAGCTAGGATGCCTAGAACCGTACCTTGATATGAGAGAGGAGACATAAATATTGAAATACAAGAAAAGAAAATACAAGAAAAACAAAGGAAAAATCATAGCAAAGAAATGTAACCGAGTAAGTGAGCCAGGAAACCTAGCGATGGGTGACCGCACCGGGAAGTCACGGCGTGGACCGTTGACTAGCCCTGGACTGCGGGGAACCCTGGAAAACATTTTTAGGACATAAATAGAACCTTATTGAAGAATAAATATCATTAGAAAGATCAAAAAAAAATTAAATAATTAGTACAAAGAAAAGTGAGAAATCGAAAAACAGACAAAACCCGATAATACCGAAAAATCGGGAATGCCACCCAAACAGGGGCATTATGGTCATTTGACATCCCGAAGTATCTTTTGACCTAAATGTCCATTAAAAATAAATAATATTACACTTAGAAAATGAAATGAAAAATTAATTGGGTGGTACCTAAAGTAAATAACTAAAATCATGGGTTAAATGTGGAATAAGTGGGAGTTAAGTTTATAAAATGATTAAATTTGTGAGTGGACCACTAATGCATAAATTAAATACATAATAGGGCAGCTGTAACTCCACTAAATCAGCAGAAATAGTCATCTTCTCCAAAACAACCAAAGTTGCCGAATTGAGAGGAAATGAAAAACACCATGGCCATTTTTCATGCAAGCTCTCTTAACCTCCCATTTTCAACTCCAATCCTTTAAGTTCCTTCACAAAAAATGGTCTACACATCACAAGGAAGATATTGATACCAATTTTGAGAAGTTTGGTGAAGGTTTAGCAAGTTACAATTAAAGGTAAGTTTGCATTTTTGAGAATTTCTTTGTTAAAGTTTATGTTCATGTTATGGGTGTTGGTTTGGTGAAGGAAAATTTTGAGTTTGAAGGGTTATTCTTGTTTTCATTTTGGACAGCCATGAGTCATGTTTTTGATGAAGTATTTGTGCATATAATTGATAAGAAATAACGTTAATCATGGTGATTTAGTAACTTAGTGAATTATTTCATGTTTATATGGTGAATTATGCACTTTGATGGGAATTGGTATATGGGACGGCAATGTGATGTTGAAGAATGGTTTGTGGCAGCTTGTGGACACTTGAGGAATGGTATATATTGAAGGAAGTGTGGGCAGAATATTGACCTAGAAGGATTGATGATATGTATGTAAATTAACATTGTAAAGGGTATGTAAAGTTTGTAATGTTTTGGTGTGTTTGTAATGGTACTTAGAAATTGTAATTGGGAATGATATTTGGTGTGTTGAGGGTAATGGTAATCTGCCCAAAATCATGCTAATGTAAAGTAGATAATGCTTTTGGTAATGTACCAAAACAGATTGATAGGGTATGGAAGTAAACTTTGCAAGTTAAATGTGTGTTTGAAGTGGGGTGTGAAAGGCATAGTGAGGGCAGTGTACATTTTAGCCTATAACCTTAAATGTGTAACCTCAATTGGTATGAGACCAATTTGACGTGAAACTAGGCACAAAATGTGCCAACTTTCATTGAGAAACCATACCAAAATTCTGCTTGCAAGGTGACCTAAGAAAATGACCAATTCGGATTAGGTGCAATTAGAACCTGAAAAATGACCAATTGGGCAGCAGTGAGTGTTTAGGCCATAACTCACTCAAACCAGGTCCAATTGACCTGAAATTTTAACCAAGAATAGTTAAGACCCATACCTACAAGTCTTATGAAGACACCAAAGCCCAGAAATGACCATAAGCAAGTCAAACAACTTGCACAAGTTCGGGTCCAAAAACTGGCCGAACCAGAATTGACCAATTTGACCTAAAATTGACCTAAAATGGTACCATTTGACCAGCAAGAGTGTAATGACCATAACTTGGTCTACTTAACTCGGATTGACCTGAAATTTTGCACCGCGTGCAATAAGACCTAGATCTACAAGTTTGTAGTTTCGACCGAGACCGAAAACTGAGGAACTAGATCGTCGGTTAGGTCAAACCAGTGTTCGGAATCGACAATTTGCATTAAAATGCACTAAGCAAGGAAATGACTTTGGTAAAACATACCAAACCTAAAACCCTATCAAATGTGACATATTAACGACACTAAAACCTAATTTACCTAAAAGCATAGCGAGGGTCGGTATATTAGGTGATTAAGTGAATAATTGAGTTCAGTGCATTATTTACCAAACACCATCGATAGAGACAGTTTAATTTAGTACTGAAACACTTCAAATTGTGTTTCTCAGTTAGCAAGGACTCAGCAAAAGGGAAAGAAACACTGAGTCGGATCGGGAGACAGTCATCGAGGTTTGTGCACAACTAGTTTTTAAGCGATTTTGTTTTGAATATTTCATATGATTAAATGATATATTTTTCTTATGAATTATGTTTAACAAGCATTGGATTTAATTCCATGATTATTGAAAATTGTTATTGTATGTATGAATTTGGCTTTGTGAAATGGTATTTCCATAAGTATTAAGCATTGTTATGGATTAAGTAAATTATGTCTTGGAAAATTGTGATAGAATATGTTTTGAATTGTGATGGTAATATTCATGAAAAAAAAATGAAAACTTTATTATTTGAATTGTGATGAGCATAAAAATTATTGGATATTGGAATTGACTTTGAATCGAATTATATTGTGATTTATGCTCGCTAAAAGGATTGTGATATTGTTTTATATCTCACTATAGATGCTTGACTAGGTTATTACCGTCTCTCATTTGTTGAGAAGACAATGGAGTGAGTTGTGTTTTGATTACCATGGTACGTGCACAGGCTTAGATTTTCCTCTGATTTGAGGTTAGATTTAAGTTTATTTTATCGTTATGGCCCTTGCGGAAGATTCATTATTGTGATGGTACTGTGCACGATGATTCGACCTCCCCGACCATAGGGAGTTAGAATCGGTCGACCTCCCGACCATAGGGAGTTAGAATCACATCGAATATGGCCCTTCGGATTAGTCTTGCATAGTTAGTGAGATAAAGATTGATTTTTGAGATACAACATGGTTTTGAGATGCATAATGACTTTTGAGATACAATATGATTTTTGAGATACAAAATGATTTTGAGATCTGAGAATGGCTTTTGAATGGTAAGGAATGGTGATTTCAATTATGGTTTGTGTGTAATTGATTTTGTTGGAATTACTTAAATGGATAGTCAAGATTTGATAAATTGAATTTTATGCTCCAAGTTATTTATACAAATGATTTACATTATTGGCAATGAATATTTTGAGTTGTGAAATTTGATCAGTATTCAGATTCTCAAATTATTTACTGTAAAATTTGTCAATGTATATTGTACTATGTTTTAAATTATAGTTGTGTACCAGAGTTCACCACTCAATGATAGCTTTGTATCTTTGTCGCATGTAAGCGAAGCATAGAGCGATGATTAAGTTGCTTTGAGGATACATTCAGATCGACTCGGGTATATCATAGATATACCCATGTACATAGGTTTTGATGTAAGCATGTAATAATATGTATGTAAATTATTTGAGCAGTTGTATAGAAACTCTTGTAAAATATTTTGGTATGTAATTAAATGTAAATTATCGTGAATGTAAATCTGAGATTTCATTTACTTAAATAGTTTTGTATTATATTTCTTGTATCTCAGTCTTTGAAAAATCACTATGGATTTGAATTGAGAAATATGTTGTGTTGAGAAATATATTGGAGTTGAGATTTGCAAATACATATTGAAGTGCTTTTTACAGGTTTTTTGAAGAACTGTTTTATCCAAAATACAGATGGCACTCTGCCAAAATTTTTACAGAAACTCCAATTAAGTCAAATGTGTCAGTTTTATCACTTCAGTTCAAAAAGGTTTTTAACACCTGTAAATAGTGCTCACCACTGTAAAAGAAGTAAGAAAAGTTTTGAAAATCCCTTGTAGTGTATTTAATGGGTTATCAGTAGACGGAGTTGGTAATTCATTAGGTATACTACGGGATCATGTTATGCCTTACAGAGGGGTAGGGTGTGACAAACGGCATCTGTTTTGGTATAGTTATGCCAGGATAGAATTTTATTATTGGAACTGAGTTTGAAAATCCTACTTAGGGATTTAAAACTCTAAAGTTAGAATATTGAAAGGTTATAGTTATAAGATGGCTAGAGTCACTGACTCAGTTATCTAACACGAGCTACGATGCGTCAGGAATTACTATAAGACTACAGAAGACAGAATGATATAGATAATAATTATAACTTACAAAATAATTGTGAAACGATGTTCTAATAAGGACAGTGATATGCTAGAAGATAATTGGCCAGGTATTTCTTAGGAAGAGCACAATTTTTTTGTGCAAATCATAATAATCAGATTATGAATAGTACTGAATAAGAGAAAAAGGAGAGTTTTGTAGACTTCCTTCTTAAGTTATTAGAGAATAGTGTTTGGTTGAGTAAAAGAAAAGGTAATGATTGCAAATCAATGAAAAATAAACAATAGAATATCGATAGATAAAAGAGATGTGAAAGTGAAAATTTGAATAGTTGGTGCAAATGTAACAAATACACATTTTGAATATCAGTGAAAGTGCTGACTAGAATGGTTAGAGGACCAAAACAGAGTAATATCAAAGTATAGTGGATTTATTAAGAATGATAAGAGGTGCTAAATTTTTACTCAAAAATCGAGTCAAGGAAGAAGATAAAACTGAGAAAGGAATTAATTAAAGTTAAGTTAAGTTGTGGAATAGAAACAGAAATAAATAGAAAAGTAAGTATGAGGATGATATTAAGGAAAAATATTTATTGTGTTATAAAAACATAGAAGTGCGAACTTTGGAGTAAGTTAACTTGGGATGGTGTTAAGAGCCCAGCCATGGAGCTCAAAAGTGTAGGATAAGGGTCAAGCTCTATTATCCCTAATTCAAGTTAAAGCAGGGTGTATGGGTAACTCATAAGGATGTTAGCACATGAGACGAAACCAATAATAAATAAAAGAATACCATTGGGTTAAGTATTATGAACCATTATTCGTAATATAGAAATGTGAGAGAGACATGAGAAAATAACACATACGGGTGTTTAAGGACTGAATGTAGGCAAAATTTAGAGGACGAAATTTATTTTAAGGGGAGAGAATTATAACACCCCTACATGCATAGTCCTGTGCAAATCACTATTCTGATGACTGATGTCGGTTCAGACAATTAAGATGATTAGAACCATATTGAAGTCACCTAGAAAAGCCCTAAATAAAATTTAATATTGATTACTAGAACGTAAATTACAAATAAGAAAAATAGAACATAAAAGGTTAAATGAGCCAGGGGTCACAGCGATGGGTGATCGTACTGGGAAGTAACTACAAGGTCAGTTATAACCCTATTTTCATATGGGGCATTGAGACACCGCAAGCCTAAGAATTATTGCGAAGCTAGGGGAAATGTGAAAATCACAGAAAAGATCAAATAATTAAATCAAGGTTCTGGAAGAAATACAGAATTATTGATAAACTGGATCAGACCAGCGAGGGGCAAATTGGTCAATTCACCCTTAGAGGTGACTCTTGGCCTAACTGTGGAATAAAATGTGAGAAATTAAAATTGTGAAATATAGAATTAAATTGAAGAAGTATGGAAAAAGAAAGGAAAAGAAAAGAAAATAAAATAAAATAAAAGAGATTTATGACATCACTCCCATGACACATGCATGACTTAATTAATTTAAATTTATAAATTATGAAAATTAGAGATAATTATGACCTAAATAAAGTTAAAAATAAAAAGAAAACAAATTTTTTTTTATTTACCTTCTTCCTTAGTTGTCCCTCTCCTCTCCTCTCTCCTCTCTCTCATTTTTCTTTCACAAAACCTCTAGTATTATACATTCAAGCTTTAATTTCTCCTCTTTTCCACCATAAACCCTAAAGCCACTTGAACTAAAATTTACCCTTGGACCTTGATAGGAAGCTTGGCAACCATTAGAACCAAGAAATTAAAGAGAATTGGGAGTTATAAATTCTGCCCAATGAGGTAAATTTTCCTTTCATCCTAATTTGTTAAGTAATCTTGTAATTGAGTCTGTTAGGAGGAAATTTAACTCAAAAAAAAAAATGAAAGAAATCAATTGGTATGATGAAGAGAAAATTTGGCCAGCTTGTAAAGGTGTTGGATTTGATGGTGTTTAGTTAAATTAAACATGAATTAGAGCTTAAATAATGTGGTATGTGTGGTTAGAATGCTAAGTGAACTCAAATTTCATGAAATTGTGATGAATTGGGAAATTAGGGTTTATGGAATTGAAGAAAAGTTGGGAATTTGAGTAATTGATACCAATTGACCAAATTGATGTTTAAATTGGTCAATTGGTATGTTTGGGAGTTGATTGAATGCATGGAAATTGAAGTGGGATTGAAGGTGATCTTGCCCCATTCTGGATAGCCTGACCTCTGCCCACTTAAACAGTTATAACTTAAAATCTGTTACTCCAATTGGTGTAAGGCTAATTGGAGATGAAATTAGACACATAATGCCACAATTTTGATGAAGAAACTCTACTCAGAAAACCAACCTAGGATGACTCCAAAATTGATCAAATCCAGCTAACTAATTCTGGACCTGGAAAAATCGACCAAATAAACAGTGTTTGTTCATTTGGCCATAACTTGGTGTAGAAAGGTCCAAATGACCTGATTTTTGAACCATTAGAAAGATATGACATAGTAATACAACTTTCATGAAGAACATAAACCAAATTCTTCCCATAACCAAGTCAAATTGTCAACCAAAGTTGGTTGCTCAAAACTGCCAGAACCAACAATTGCCGAGAATTTCTGGGTTATAACCAATCCGGCCAGCTTTAGAAAAATAGGCATAACTTGGGCTATAAAACTCCAAATGGAGTGATTCAATAAGGGAATTAAATCTAAGACAATAAGGAATAACTTTGATGAAGGGTACTTAGCCAAATTTCTACAGTTACTAGATCAATAGAACAGTAGAAAATAGTAATCCTAAACTGAAAATTTACAATTTCTCTTAGGAAGCTTTGAATTTGGAATGACAATCAATGCCAACAAATTTGACACCCAAAATATGGTATGTGGGTGCAATTAGAGTTAATAAACCTATTTAGAAGAAAAAAGTCAATATTTTAACTTGAATAGTGCCATAAATAGTGCCACTATACACTAAAATGTAAAGGACCCGAATTTATAGACCGTAATGAGTAGGATAAGTCTGCAAAGAAATTTTTGGAATTAGTTATTAGAAATGGATTGAATGAATACTGAAGCACTTTAAATTTATATGTTTCAATTGGAAAGGGATCTTCGAAGGAAAAAACGAAAATTGGACTAAACTAAGTCAACAAAGAGATTTGTGCAAAACTAGTCTTCAATTTATAAGATTTTGCATATTTCATTTTATTAAATGATTTTATTTTCTTTATGTATTATGTTTATCAAGTATTGAATTTATTTTATTCCAACAATTATTGAAATGTGTTACAGTATGAATGAGTTTAGTTTTGGGAAATGGATAAATTATGATTTTATTTTTGTTATGGATTGAATAAAATTTGCTTTGGAAAAATTTTAATTGGAAAATGATTTACATGGAAAAAGAACAAATTATGCTATGAATTGTGATGGGCATGAAAATTATCGGTTATTGGAATTGGCATTGAATTAAATTGTATTGTGATTTTATGCTCACAAAAAGGATAATGAAATTAATGATGTTGTTTTATATCTCACTACAAATGCTTTACATGTTATTACTCATCCCTCATTTGTTGAGGAGACACTGGAGTTAGCTTTATTTTGATTACTATGATACGTGCACATGTTTAGATCTTCCTCTTATCAGAGGTTAGATCTAAGTTAAACTTGGCCCTTTTCGGAAGTAATTTGTTATGGACGGTTGGCAGTTTTGAGGTGACTCTGGATGGTGGCAGATCTAGTCAGAGCTCTGTCAGGGCACTACTAGTGCTGCTGCTGTGGCTGCTCGGACTGGTCTCCAATACCTACACAATGGAAAACCAACACGCCAAGCATAACGCTTAGTGGTGCATAATTTTTAATAACAATAACTAACATTTGAAATAATAATGGCAATTCATAATTTCTGGGTCTTTTACATTTTCATTGCACTTTGGAAATAATTAAAATTATCGGGATCTTTTCTATTTACTCATTGTATATTCAGTCTTAATTAATTATTATCAGTGCCTAAGAAACCTATAACAAATTATAAAAGTTAGATACACAGGAGTATATGGGTTAGACAGCCATATGTCTACCCTGTATACATTTGTCAGGCACGAGACCAGCTATCAGACTTATAAAGCCAGAAATAAAGTTAGGCACAGTGGCCAGTAAGTAGGCATATAGCCTGTAGAACAATCATACCAGACATATATTATCAGTTTATGATTTTCTCTGTAGGCAGTACTGCTATCTGTAGTCCCCAATTGGTATACCAATCGATCCAAACTAAATATATAAGTCTAGGTATACTATAGGCAATTACACATTATTACTTATTTATTTGAAATGTTCATATCACTTTATAATGGGAAAATAGGTCTCACATACCCCTTTCAGGTGGTTTAGTGTTTAATGGCTTGTTAGGGTTAAATTCCTACCATAAGATAATTTATCTCATGACCTTTACTTAGGTTCAGTTTTTGTGTCTTACCTTTACCTATCCATTTGATCACTTTGTAGCCACTGTTTGGCCACACTTCCTTCATGGAAGTTGTTCCTCTATGTCTTGTCTTTATTTTTCTTTTTAAATCATGTCAATTAGGTTTTTGGAACTCAAGTTATAGTCAAATAACTATAACTTATTCATTTCCTAATTCTGGTTCCTTAACTAGGCAGCTTTTGGACTTAAATTTTATCTAATTAATGGAACATGTTGCAGTTACTTTTAGGCATGGTGATCTTCATAGAAATTGTTGTCCTATGTCTTATGATCATTGAGAAATTTGTATCACATTTTTTCAAGTTTTTTGGAATTATTTAGGGCTAATTAACTGACCTGGACTCATGTACCCTGTGCTAACAGGTATTCAGTTTAGGTCAATGACTGCAGGTCACTTTTTGAGGTTCTTAAATTCATAATTTGAGGAAGGTTCCTAAAAAAAAGTTGTAGCCCTATTTCTTAGGTTTCTGGAAAGATATGTCCCATCCCAATTGGATTTTCCTAGTGGGAGATATGACTAAAAGACTATTTTGGGGTCAAATGAAATTTGGTCAAATTTCAGGTTTTGATGCAGTGACTTGTTATAACTATTTGACCTAGTTCTCTTGATTTCTGGGTTTTGGTCAAAATACCAATTTTTTAGCTCTATGACTTGTGGACATTTTTTCACTAGTTTCATTAAATTTGAGCTCTTGTAGACCAAGTTACTGCCATTTTTCCAAAACTGGTCAAGTGAGTTTATGTCCATCAGTTTCTGGACAACCTAATTCTAGGTAGTTTTGTGACCCAAATTGGGCCAGCAATTTGGTTTGGTTTTTGGCATTTCTGGGTTCAATAGTCTTCATGAAAATTGTAGCCCTATATCTAATCTTTCCAATGGTATTAAATTCAGGTCATTTAGACCAGTATAGAGGGAGTTATGACCAAATGAATATGTACTATTCATTTGGTCATTTTCTGGGTTTTATGCAGGGTTATCCGGATTTGGGCAGTGTTTAGGTCAAGTTTTGTATAGAATTTGGGCATAGTTTCTTCATAGAAAATGGGCTATTTTGGGTCTAGTTTCACCTCCAATTGGCCTCATACTAATTGGAGTCACATAAATTCAATTATGGTTTATCAAACACACTGGACTCATTGAGTCCCAAACCTGCAGAAAATGGAACTCCCAATATTCAATCTCCTCCAACTTCCTTACTTTAATTTGACATTCAAGGCACTTCTAAATATCATCAACACATCTCAACAATTCCAATTGCAAGGTATAATATAAAAGTACCAAAGTTAAGTCAAGCCCTAACTCACAATTTTAATCTCATGAAATCTCAATGCAAATCAACTTCTAATACTTATAAATACATCAACCAATATCATTAAATCACTTTATATAAATTAAAGTCATCAAAGACCATCACTTACCATGGGTATCGAAAATTCACTCCCAAAATTTCTCACCGATTTCTTTTAATTTCTGACAAATTTCACTTCATCTTAACCTTATTTCAAAGATTAATAAAGTGAGAAACAAAGATTAGGCACTAACCTCTTGTGACCCAACTTCAAACTTCAACTTTTCTTCTTCTTATGGGTATCTAAAGCTTCCTTATAGAGTGGGGAGGATTTTTTATGAAGAGAGCTAAGAGTTTTAGTGAGGAAATGAGGTGGGATTCAAGCTTAAAGCTTGGTGGAGGAGAGAAACCAAGGCAGTCGACAATGAGAGAGAAGAGATGAAAAAGAAGATGAGTTAGGTAGCTTTTGTCTCTTATGGGTATTTATATATTCTATATATGTTATACTTTAATTTTTTTAAAATTTCATAAGTCTTTCTTTTCTTTTCTTTTCTTTCTTTTCTTCTTCTTCCCAATTCAATTCATAATTTTTAACTTATGTTAATTATTTCATTCTCTAAATTTTTAATTTGAGATTTAGGTCAAAATTCACCTCTGGGGGTGAAATGACCAAAATGCCCTTCATAGTACATATCAGGTTATTTTTATTATTTTATACCAATTAATAAATTCTCTTAAATTTTATTTTATTTTTTCTAAATTTTTCCTATATTTTCTTAACATTTATTCTATCAATTTATGCCTCCTCACTATAGTTTAAATGCAGTTCCAGACATTCTGGCTATCCGAACAGACATTAGTCGTCAGAACAATAAAATGTACAGACTACCTACGGTGAGGGCGTTACATTGGGCCAACAGATTATTAGCCATTTGTTGGAAAAAGGTGGCCATCTATTGGGCCATTTGTGCAGTAATTTGTACAGGAGAGACTAATACAGCCGAACCTTCAACACTTTCTTGTACATCAGCTGCAACAAACTGCTCTACCATTTTATCCCCCTCTTCCATATCTATTCAAAGGATTTTTTTTATTTCCTATATAACCAATACAAGGAGATTTCTCTCCATCAATTCATATTCATGATGTAAATGTACTATATACATCAAACATTTGAGCAGTTGTACTTATCGAGAAAATTAATCAAATTCACAGTTGAAAACATGCTTTGAAAACTATGTTCTGATACCAATAAAATATGTCACACCTTACCCCTCTGTAAGGTATGACATGATCCCGTAGTATACCTAATAAATTACCGAACTTCGTCTACCAATAATCTATTAATTATACTACAAGGGATTTTGACAAAAACAAATGCATTTTTAAATTTAGCATGGTGATAAAAATTTATCTTGAGCGTTTTCAACTCAAGGATGTATCATAAAACTTATTTACTAATAATTAGGCATTTAACAATTTTACGGAAAATTCGCGTGGTTACAGCTAAAAATAGGTAAAAACAGTTCTACAAATCACTTGAAAAAGTAATTTATAAAAAAGTTCCCAGCTTAATCTCAACATTTCTCAATTCATTTCAAACAATCATCTCATCATTAAGAAAATGATTCATTATCGGTAAGACTTAGAAAGAAATTTAAGTATTACATCCATTGGAGTGATAAAATTAATTTTACAAAAATATACAAGTAAATAAAATCTTAGGCTAATATTACAATAATTTGTATTTGATTACATGCCAAAAATAATATTACAAATGTTTTTGTACAACTGCTCGAACGTTCTTACATATAAATAGTTACATAATTACATCAAAATCTAAAGTACATGAGTATACCTACTGTAACACCCCTACATGCATAGTCCTATGCAAATCACTGTTCCGGTGACCGGTGTCGGTCCAAACAATTAAGAGGATTAGAATCATATTTAAGTCACCTAGAAAAGCTCTGAACAAAAATTAATAGTGATTACCAGAAGGGTAAATACAGATCAGAAAAATAGAATATAAAAGGTTAAATGAGCCAAGGGTCACAGCGATGGGTGACCGCACCAGGAAGTGACTGCGAAGTCAGTTGCAACCATAATTTCGTATGGGACATTGTGACACCTCAGTCCTAAGAATTATTGCGAAGCTAGTGAAAATGAGAAAACCACAGAAAAGAGTTGAGAAGTAGATCAAATAATTAGGCCAGGATTCTGGAAGAAATACAGGATTGTTGGTAAACCGGATCAGACCAGTGAGGGGCAAAATGGTCAATTCACCTTTAAAAGTAGCTCATGACCTAACTGTCCAATAAAATGTGAAAAATTAAAATTGTGAAATATATAATTAAATTGAAGAAGTGAGGAAAAAGAAAGGAAAAGAAAAGAAAAGAAAATAAGGATTATTACATCATCATGGTGACATCATGCATGACTTCATATTTAATTTTAATTTAATTACTTAATCTGACTAAGTCAAATTAAAAGATAAATACACATAAAAAGGAAAAAAAATTGTCATCTTCCATTCCCAATGTAACACCCCTATGTTCGGTAGTGCGTTCTACTGTTCCGGTGACCAGTGTTATCCGGACAGCTAGGATGCCTAGAACTACACTTCGTTATGAGTGAGGAGACATAAAATAATGAAATACAAGAAAAGAAAATACAAGAAAAACAAATGAAAAATAATAGCAAAGAAATGTAACCAAGTTAAGCGAGCCGAGAATCCTAGCGATGGGTGACCGCACCGGGAAGTCACGGCGTGGACCGTTGACTAGTCCTGGACTGCGGGGAACCCTGGAAAATATTTTTAGGACTTAAAGAGACCCCTATTGAAGTATAAATATCATTAGAAATATCAAAGAAAAATTAATTAATTAGTACAAAGAAAAGTGAGAAATCGAAAAACGGACAAAACCTGGTGTTATCGAAAAATCGGGAATGCAACCCGAACAGGGGCATTGTGGTCATTGACACCCCGAGTTGTCTTTTGACCTAAATTTCCATTAAAAATAAATAATACTACATTTGAAAAATATAATGAAAAATTAAATTAGGGGTACCTAGTGTAAATAGCCAAAAGTGGAGTGAAAATTGTGTAATTAGCACATTAAACATATAAAATGATTTAACTAAAGTGAGTGGACCACTAAGGAATAAACTAAACACTAAATGGGCAGGTGTAAACCCATTACACAATCTATAACTTCATCTTCTCCAATTCTCTCATCCATGCCGAAATGGGAAGTTGAAATCCTCCATGGCCGTTTGGCTTAAAGCTCCATCATCCTCTTCAATTCACCTCCAAACACCTAGGTTGTTTCATTAAAGATTACCTCCACATCACAAGGAAGAGTTTGATAGCAAAATCAAGGAAGTTTAGTGAAGGTTTAACAAGTCCTAACAATAGGTAAGTTTGTATTTTTGAATATTGCTTTGTTAAAGTTTGAAAACATGTTATGGGTGTTTGCTTTGTAAAGAAATTTTAAAGTTTGAGAAGTTATTGACATATCCAATTTTGGACAGCCATGGAGTTGTATATTTAATGAAATATTCATACATATATATGATGGGAATTTATATTGAGTAAGGTGATTTAATGTCCTAGTAAGTTAATCCCACATGTATATGGTGATTGTGCACTGGAAATGGAAGTTGACGAAATCATGGGAAACTTTGGCAATGGGGAGCATTTCGGAAGCCTTGGGACTTCTTGATGAATGTTTAAATTCATGAAGATATTGGGTGAATTGTGACATTGAGGATTGATGAATATGTATATAAATTGGTTGTGGAAATTGTATGTAATAATTAGGAGTGTTTATGTGTACATATTGTTGTATTTGGACTTTGTGAATTAGTGTTTCATTTGGTGTATTGAGGATATTGTATTCTGCCCAAAGTGACTTTATTGTGAAGTGATAAATAGTTTTGGTAATGTACCAAATCAGAATTGGTAAGAGAGATGGACTTATAGCAAGGTAATGTGTAATTGCTAGATGTTTAAGTAATGTATTTAAGGACAGTGTGCATTTTAGCCTATAACTTTAAGTATGTGGCTCCAATTGGTATGAGATCAATTGGAGGTGAAACTAGGCACAAAATGTGCCAACTTTCATGAAGGAAACATACCAAAATTCTGCTTGCAAGGTAGCTTGAAAAATGACCAAATCCGGATTAAGTGCAAGTGAGGCCTGAAAACTGACCATTTGGGCAGCAGTTAGTGTTTAGGCCATAACTCACTCAAAACAGGTCCAATTGACTTGACATTTTAACCATGAATATTTAAGACCCATGTCTACAAGTCTTATGAAGACACCAAAGCCCATAAATGACCATAAGCAAGTCAAACAGCTTGCACAAGTTCGGGTCCAAAAACTGGCCGAATCAAAGTTGACCAAAATTGACCTAAAATGACCAAATTTGATGCCATTTGACCAGCAATAGTAAAATGACCATAGCTTGGTCTACATAACTCAGAATGACCTGAAATTTTGCCCTGCGTTCCATAAGACATAGATCTACAAGTTTGTAGTTTTGATCGAAACTCGAAAACTGAGGGAACTAGGTCGTCCGGCTAGGTCAAACTAGTATCCTGGAATCCAGCAAGTTGCAATAAAATGTACTAAACAAGGAAATGAAATTGGTAATATGTACCAACCCTAAAAGACTATCGAATGTCACATATTAGTAACACTAAAACCTAATTTACCTAGAACGCATCGAGGGTCGATATATTAGGTGATTAAGCAAATAATAGTTTTCAGTGAATTATTTATCAAACATTATCGATAGAAACAGTTTAATTTAGTACTGAAACACTTCAAATTGTGTTTCTCAGTTAGTAAAGACTCAGGGAAAGGGAAGAAAACACTGAGTCCAGACCAGGAGACAATTATCAGAGGTTTGTGCACAACAACTATTTCTTTTGAATTTTTCAATTGAAATGAATTATGACTATTTGTACATTATTGTTTTAAATTGTGGAAATATGTTTGAATGGATATTTATCGCTTGAAAAGCACTATAAATGGTTTGAAATTGTGAGAAATTGTTTGAATGATATTGATGGATACTTATTGATTGAAAAGCATTGGAAATGGTTTGAAACCACAGCTATCATGTATATTGATTGTATTCCTCACTAGCTTGTCTAGTGGGATGAATTGAATTCCCTCTCTGGCTGAAGTGTTGAGGTGTGTGCCTGTTGAGGACGAATTGGATGAGTACTCATATTTTTGCTAGCTAGCTATGTTATTCCTCATTAGTCATTGACTTTTGGGACGAATTGAATACCTCATTAGTCATCGGCTTTTGGGACGAATTGAACTTTGGAACATGATTAAGCTGTGTGTGATTTATTGATATGTATTATGAGATTGTGAAATGGAGTTAAATCCTTATTGACATTCACTATCTTTTGAAGTTAACTATGTTTTGATCTTTGAGATTTATTGTGATATTGTGTTAAATTCCTTCTGACACTCATTGTCTTGAATTTAACTATGATTTTACATATTCATCATTTAAATGATTTATGAATTGTGATTTAAGTTGTATTTGGTTAATGTTGTGCACCACTGAGACATTGTCTCAGCGATAGCTTTATTCTTTGTCGCGAGTAGATGAAGCAGACAGGCGTGAGACTAAGTGCTAGTACCTCCAGCGAGAGATTTCCAGGTATAATGAGTATACCACATTTTGCATTTTGTACTGTAATGTATGACCACTGTATGTACATATTGTTTTTGGTTTTGAGTAGTTGTAAATTAAAATTGTACATTGAAGTTCTAAAGTAAATTATGAGATATTTTGACTTGTAAAAATTGTATTATATTTCTTGTATCTCAGTCTTTGAAAAATTACTGTGAATTTGAGTTGAGAAATATGTTGTGTTGAAAAATATGTTGGAGTTGAGATTTGGAAATATATTGAAGTGCTTTTTACAGGTTTTTTGAAGAACTGTTTTATCCAAAATACAGATGGCACTCTGCCAAAATTTTTACAGAAATTCCAAATAATTCAAATATGTTAGTTCTATCACTTCAGTTCAAAAAGGTTTTTAACACCTGTAAATAGTGCTCACCACTGTAAAAGAAATAAGAAAAGTTTTTAAAATCCCTTGTAGTGTATTTAATGGGTTATCAGTAGACTGAGTTGGTAATTCATTAGGTATACTACGGGATCATGTTATGCCTTACAGAGGGGTAGGGTGTGACACCCAACTTACCGTCCCTCTCTCACACACTCTCTCTCACCATTTTCTCTCAAAAATCTTCCATTATTACTCAAACTTTAAGCTTGAACTCTCATCTTTTCTTCATAAACTCTTCCCTAAATTAGTAGAAAACTCTAATTTAAGCATTTATTTGGAGAATTGAAGGAAGAAAGACAAGAAAGAGAGGAAGAATATAAAGTTTGGAAGAACTTAAATTGAGGTAAATCTCTCTCCTAACTTAAATTGATTTATGCTTATAGAATTAACATTGAACAAGTGAAAATTACTTAGAAAAGTGAAGAATTCATGCTTGTATGGGAATAACGAAATTTCGGCAGCCATGGTACCTTAGGTTTTTTATGGTGTTTAGTTAGATTAAACATGAAATCTTGGTGAATTAATGTTGTATAGGTGATTTGTATGTTTAAATTGCATGAATTGAGGAATTTAGAAAATTAGGGTTCTTGACTTAGGGAAAATTGGGAGAAAAAAAAATTAAGGGTTTTTGAAATTGAACCAAAGTGACCAAATTGAGACTCAAAATGGTCAATTGGGACCAATTAGGGTGTGTTTGAATGGTAAGAAGTGAAGTCAAATTCGGATTGGTGAGAGTCAATTCCGGACAGCCAGACCTAGGTCCACTTCAGGGACCAAAACTGTAATTCTGCTACTCTAATTGGTGTGAGGCCAATTGGAGATGAAATTAGACACATAATGCCACAATTTTCATGTAGAAATCCTACTCTAAGTTAGTGAACAATTATGTCAAACTCGGAATTGGCATACTGCCACTGTACAAAAATGACCAAATGACCATAACTTGGTGTAAGAAGGTCCAAATGACCTGAATTTTATACCATGGAAAGCTGAGACATAGCACTACAACTTTTATGGAGAACACAAATTCAAATTTTGACCATAACCCATCCGAAAAGTGAGCTGCAGTCGGCGTACCAAAACTGCCAGAACCAGAATTGTGCCTAGAATTCTGGGTTGTAACCAATCCGACCAGCCTTAGAAAAATAGGCATAACTTGAGCTACAAAACTCCAAATGGAGTGATTCAAAAAGGGAATTAAAGCTAAGACAATAAAGAACAACTTTGTAAAGGACATTTAGCCAAATTCCCAGAGTACCAAGACCAATGGAATAGTAGAAAACCGTAACCCAAAACTGAAAATTTACAATGTCCCTTAGGAAGCTTAGAAATTGAAATGGCAACTAATGCTAATCAATTTGACAGTCAAAATGTGGTATGTGGGTGTCATTAGAATTAACATACCCCTTAAGTATGAAAATGTCAACATTTTGACTTGAAAAGTGCCATGAATAGTGTCATCATACACAAAAATGTAAATGATTGAATTTAAGAACCGTAATTAGTAGGATAAGTCTGCACAGAAATTATTGGAATTAATTATTAAAAATGGATTGAATGGATGCTAAAGCACTTTAAATTTATGTGTTTCAGTTGGAAAGGGATCTTCGAAGGAAAAAATGAAAATTGGAGTAAATTGAGTCAACAAAAGAGCTTTGTGCACAACTAGTCTTCAATTTATAAGATTTTGCAAATTTCATTTACTTAAATGATTTTATTTCCTTTATGTATTATGTTTGTCAAGTATTGAAATTATTTCAATGATTATTGAAATTTGTTAAGGTATGAATGATTTTAGTTTTGGGAAATGGATAAGTTATGATTTTATTTTTTTTATGGATCGAATAAAATTTGCTTTAGAAAAATTTTGATTGGAAAATGATTTACATGGAAAAGGGACAAATTATGCTTTAAATTGTGATGGGCATGGAAATTATCGATTATTGGAATTGGCATTGAATTGAATTATATTGTGATTTTATGCTCACAAAAAGGATAATGAAATTTATAATGTTGTTTTATATCTCACTACAAATGCTCGACATGATTATTACCCGTCCCTCATTTGTTGAGGAGACACTGGAGTTAGCTTTGTTTTGATTACCATGGTATGTGCACATGCTTAGATCCTCCTCTTATCAGAGGTTAGATCTAAGTTTAACTTAGCCCTTATCATAAGTAATTTGTTGTGTGGATGTAATGTGCACGATGATTCGATCTCCCCGACCATAGGGAGTGAGAATCACTTCGAAGATGGCCCTTACAGATTAGTCTTGCATAGAGTTAGTGAGATTAAAAATGATTTTTGGAGAATGAGCAATGGTGATTTTTAAAATGAGAATTGTACATAATTGATTTTAGTGAAATTTTCTCTTTATTTCCATAAATTGATGGAATTATTTTAAATGTTCAGTTATGATTGCTAAATTGAATTTCTTGATCAATGTCATTTAAATACTTGATTTGTATCATTGAAAATATTAACTTTGATTTAATGAATTTCAAGATGTCCAAATTCTTTGCTATAATTTTGTCAATGTATAGTGTATTATGTTTTAAATTATAGTTGTGCACCACTGAGTTCACCGCTCAGCAATAGCTTGGTATGCTGTCGTAGGTGAAAGGAATATAGAGCAGCTGAGTAAGATTTCTTGAAGACACATTTAGACTAGCTCTATTTTGAAGTATTTATGTTATTATATGTATGTAATTTTATTTGAGTAGTTGTACAAAAACTCTTGTAAATATTTTGGTATATGATTAAGTGGAAATTATTGTAATATAAATTTGAGATTTTTATTTACGTGTATAGCCTTGTAATATTAATTTTATGACCTTAATGAATGTAATATTCAAAATTCTTTCTGAGTTTGGTAATGAATGAATTGTTTCCTTTATGATGAGTTTGACTTGAAAATTGAATTGAGTTGCTTGTATTGAATTGGGAGATGAAATTGAGTTTATTTGAGTTGTGGTGGAGAAAACATACTGGAGGTGTTTTTCTTTTCAGGTTTTGAAGAACTGTTTTCTCCAAATACAGCCGGCACTCTACCAAAATTTTCAAAAATTTTCATAACACCAGATTTTAAGTGAGGATTTGATCCATAACCAAAATTTCAATTAAAGGCTTTTTAATAAATATTCAACATTCCCACCACTATAAAAATGATCGAAAATTATTTTAAAATCTCTTGTAGTATATTTAATGAGTTATCGGTAGGCAAAATACGGTAATTTATTAGGTGTACTACGAAAGCATGTTATGCCTTACGGATGGGTAAGGTGTGACATGTGTTAGTGGTATCAGAGCAAGTTTTAATGTAAATTTTTAATTGTGAATTTGAAATATTTTTCGGTAAATACAACTGCTCAAATGTTTGATACATATAGTACTTTTACATCATAAATATAAACTAACGGGGAGAAACCTATGGGTCAGAGTTCGAGTAGTAGTTTAAGAAAGAGAAAAGAGTTTGAAGGACCCTGAACCTTTAAGTATGATAAAGGTGGATCTTCAAGGCAGAAGCAATCGAGAACCAGAAGTTCCTACCCTATCCGTGTCTGTGATGTATGTGGCAAGTTACATGGGGGCATTTGTCATAACGCCATTGGAGCTGAAGGAGCGAAAGCATGAAAAACATAAGTTTATATCATTGAATTCAAAATTTTTCTTCTAGGGTCTCATTCATCATGCAAGATTCTTTGTTTATCTATTTGATTTCAATGTTAAACAGCATATTAAAACTCTTTTACTGTGTTTTTGGATCTACATTTATCATTTAAGATTTTAGAATTAACAGATTAATCCATTAAAACTCTAGATTAAATCAAGAACAAGTGCACTAACCTTTTGATGCACTGTAGTTGTGTTTGGTGCCTTTATGATGCACCTAGGACACCAGATGTTGCCCCTCTAGCTTGTCCACACCAAGATCACTAATGGCAGCCCCTTGAACAGCTTCTCAAGCCTTTCCAATCAATTAGAAATTAAGATTTTGCCTTTAGAGATGTTATAGATGTATACTGGACACTAGAAATGATTTCTAACAATTTTAATTCAAGAGAATGTTGGCAATTCTCTTTGAATTGATGAGAGATGAAGAAGAAGAGAGGGGAGAGGCTCTTTGGGTGGCGGCACAAAAGAAAAAAATAGCAGCTTGTATTTTGTTCTTTCATCCTTTCCTTATATAACTAGGTCATCACTTAAAACTCTTGCCACATGTCATCTTCTGATTGGCTCTTAATTTAATTGACCCAATCACATTGTGCCAGGTGTCAAACTTAGATTTAATCTTAACTTTGATCATGTTACATGATTAAAAGATATATGGCAAGCTTATGTGTAGTGCCATGTGTCACCATCTCATGGTGCTACATGTCACCCTGTGAAATGACCAAAATACCCTTGTGTCTTAATTTTGATTTCTCAACCCAAAATAATTATTTCTCTTCTTCTAATCAATTTATATCAAATATAAATTAATTAATTAATCTCTATTAACTAATTGCTCATAATTAAATTCATATTTAAACACTTTAAATATAAATTTAACTTATACTATACATCCAATAACCTAGATTTAGTTTCAAGCCATGCTAGGGACTTTGCAATCTAATTGCAAATCAAACCTATTTAATTAATCAATTAAACTCTTTAACTAATTAATTAAATCACATTTAACTTAGTGATTACTTGTGTATGTGTGTGACTCACTAGGCTCATCACTAATTGGCAATGAGATATGATATCAACTCTTAATATCATCAGAACTCTTTCTTACCATCAATGATTTCTCTAAATCGTTTTACGCAAGTCATAAACTATGGTTAACACCTATCATAGCATGCCATAGCCACCCAACTAGTAATAAGATTTACCTTAAATGAACCTATAATCATATGTTACCATGCACTAGAATCTCTCTATTACAAAATCCCAATTCGAGCTGGAGTCATGGTTTATGTCAAACCCCATTTGCTATGAATATTATGTTCTCTTTTAATTTCAGTTCTTGATTAAAAAGATTTTCTCATCAGAAACTCTTTTCTGATTAAATCTATCTATCCTGGCCAGGAACTTGAAACTTTAAGAACAATTAAATGAATATAGGATTTTATCCCTATTTACTTAGGGTAATAGATTCCATCTTGATCAATACCTACCTCCATATATAACTAGTAGGAGCCAACACATGCCCATATACCCATACACAGTACAAGTATGAAAGCAGTATCAAACTCAAACCACCTATATACAAGATAACTCTGCTATCTCAGGTCTAAAGATTATAAGCACTGATATGATTTATGACAATGCATTGATAAGAGTAAACTCCATGTGCATGTCATAAATGTCACTGGTTCGGCCTACTTATCATGCATAAGTGCCTATCATGTTTATTATATGGCATGAGACTCACCATTCCATTTTATTTACATCTCATACAAATAACTTGGGAACAAACATGATTATAATCTTTCTGGATAAGTCATGTCCTTATTGTGAAGTATCTTCGATTGTGAACCAATTTATGATACTTTGTGCTAGAAATAATGTCACTCATATTCTTAACAACTTAAGAATAAAATTTCTAGCAAAATATCAATGGATCTTTTCTATTACACATAAATATATTATGTAAACGAAAAAGTGAAAATGCCTTTTATTAATAAAATATGTACAAGATACTGTCACATCCTACCCCTCTGTAAGGCATAACATGATCCCGTAGTATACCTAATGAATTACCAAACTTCGTCTACTGATAACCCATTAAATACACTACAAGGGATTTTAAACCTTTTCTTATTTCTTTTTACAGTGGTGAGCACTTTTGATAAGTGTAAAATTTTTTTTACTGAAGTGAAACCAAATAACAAATCTGATTATCAATAATTTCTGTAAAAATTTTGGCAAAGTGCCATTTGTATTTTGAATAAAATAGTTCTTCAAAAACCTGTAAAAAAAAAAAAGCACTTCCAATATATCTCTTCAATCCCAAACTCCAATAATAATTTAATACAATAATTTCTCAACATTTGTCAACTCAATTCAATATCAATTTTTTAGTGTTTTCAAAAACTGAGATAAGAGAAATATATCACAATATTTTTACAGGCCAAAATAATTTACAAATTTAGTTTACAACTGCTCAAGACCAGGACAATATATACATACAGAGCACATACATTGCAACAAAAACTATAAAAATATGGTATACTCAATATACCCGGCGAAATCTCAAAATGTAGCACAAGCAGCCTACCCTGCTGCTCTGTCCATCTGTCTACCTGCGACAGCAATGAAAAAGCTATCACTGAGTCAATGTCTCAGTGGTGCACAACATTAAGAAAATGCAATTTAAAACCATAAACCATAAATCATATAAACTATTGATGCTTAAAATCATAGTTAAATTCAAAAGACAGAGAATGTCATAAAGAATTAAACTCCATTTCACAATATCACAATAATTATCAATAAATCACACACACAGCTTAATCATGATTCCATAGTCTAATTCGTCCAAAAAGTCGATGGCTAGTGAGGAATAACATAGCTAGCTAGCAATTATATGAGTACTCATTCTATTCGTCCTCAACTAACACACACCTCAACACTTCAGTCAGAGAGGGAATTCAAAGCCAATTCGTCCCACTAGACAAGCTAGCAAGGAATTCAATCAAATATACATGATAGCTGTGGTTTCAAACCATTTACAATATTTTTCAAATAATAAGTATCCATCAAATTCCATTCAAATAATTTTTCCCAATTTAAGCAATAACATACAAATTGTCATAATTTATTTCAATTGAAAATTCAAAAGAAATAACTGTTGTGCACAAACCTCTGAAGTGTAATCTTTTGGCCCTGACTCAGTGTTTCTTTCCCTTTCCCTGAGTCTTTGCTAACTGAAACACATAATTTAAAGTGTTTCAGTACTCATTTAAACTGTCTCTAACAATAAGATTCAATAATTAATTTATTTAATACTATTGCTTTCCTTAGTCAACCTATAATGTTGACCCTTAATGCACTCTAGAGGAATAAATATTAATGTTACCAATATGTCACATTTTATACTCCTTTAGTGTTGATACATGTTACCAAATTCATTTTCAAGTGTATTGCATTTTATTACAATTTATTGGATTTCGGTATGCTATTTTGACCTAGCTGGATGACCTAGTTCCCTCGGTTTTCGATTTCTAGTTCGACTTACAAACTTGTAGGTCTATGACATAGTGAATTTTTGGCACAAATTTAGGTCATTTGGAGTTTACTAGACCAAGTTATGGTCATTTTACTATTGCTGGTCAGATTACACTAAAATGGCAAACTTAGGTCATTTTTAGGTCATTTCTGGTTCTGGCAGTTTTTAGACCTGAACTTATGCAAGTATTTTAACTTGCTTATGGTCATTTTGGGGTTTTGGTGTCTTCATAAGAGTTGTAGCTCTATGTCTTAGATATCCATTGTATAAATTTTAGGTTAATTGGACCTGTTTTGAGTGAGTTATGGCCAAAACACTAACTGCTGTCCAAATGGTCAATTTTCAGGTTTGCAAAGTCACTAATCCAGATTTGGTCAATTCTCATGTCACTTTTTGGATAGAATTTAGGTAGGCTTTCTTTATGAAAGTTGGCACATTTTGTGCCTAGTTTCACCTCTCATTGGCCTCATACCAATTAGAGTCACACACTTAGGGTTATAGGCTCATTTGCACACTGCCCTCTACATGCCTCTCAAACACCAAATCAAACACACATTCACCAATTATATCTTCACTTCCCCAAACCATTCTGTATTTGGTACTAACCATAACCATTCATTACTTTACATTATAGGTCAACTTGGACAGAATATAATAACTTCACAATACACCAAATGAAATCATAATTCACAAAATCCAAACCCAACAATATATACACATAAACACTCCTAATTATTACACACACTTCCATCATCAAATTGCATACCTTATCACTACTATTTCATATACATATGCTGCCATTTTTTTGTACCATAGTTCAATAACATTTCATGAACTTAAACATTACCAATCTTCATTATGAGGCTGCCCAAGTAACACATTCACATCAAACATCCATTTTCACTTTGGAAGCTTACCATTCAAACTTTATACATGGAAATCAACTTCAACACATTTAAACACTTAAATCAATACCCCAAATCACCAAATACATGAAGAAAACAAGTTAACATATTGAATTTCCATGGCTGCCGAAATGGAGCAGCACCTTAACTTACCAAACTTCAATTTTTCTTCCATAAATCAACTCACCACAATCTTAGTTACAATTTTAATGAAATAAGAAATGAAAACACACACTTATCTCTTTTGAAGCTTCTTAAAAACTCACCAAAACTTATCCTTCTTGCTCCCTTATTGCTACCCAAGGTGTGTAGACAACTTTTAATGAAGGCACTTGAGGTTTTTATGGTTTAATCATGGTGGATTAGAGCTTGGTGTGTGGACGGCAATGGAGGTTTTCATGGAACATGAAATTCGGCCAAAGTGAAAAATGATGAAGAAAAAGATGGTGAGTGGCTATACACCTATCCATTTGTTGTTTAAACACCCCTTAGTGCTCCACTAATTCCATTTAAAGCTTATTATAATCCAAAGTTTTCACAATTTTGCAAATTGGCCACCACACTTTCACTAATTATATTAGGTACCACACTTTTAATTTTCATGATATTTTCAAAGTTTAATATCATTTATTTTTAATAGACATTTAGGTCAAAAGACAACTTGGGGTGTCAATTGACCAAAATGCCCCTATTCTGGTTGTATTCTCGATTTTTCGATAATACCGATTTTTATCGATTTCTCGATTTCTCATTTTTCTTTGTACTAATTAATTAATTTTTCTTTGACATTTCTAATATTATTTATACTTTAATAGATGTTTATTTAAGTATTAAAAATATTTCTCAGGGTTTCTCGCGGTCCAGGGCTAGTTAACGGTCCATGCCGCAACTTCTCGTTGCGGTCAACCATTGCTACGATTTTCGACTCATTTAACTTGGTCACATTTCATTGCTATTATTTTCCTTTTGTTTTCTTGTATTTTTCTCTATTGTATTTCAATATTATATATCTCCTCACTAATATTTAAGTATAATTCCAGGCATCCTAACTATCTAGACAGACACTGGTCACCGGAATAGTAGAACGCACTACTGAACATAGGGGCGTTACAGATACATACTAAATGATATGCTCTAGGGCATACTACTAACAATCTTCCACTAGCACTAGAGCCATTCATTACAATATCTTAGACCCATCTTCTCAAGATGTTGGTCTAGCTGAGTTTGTGACATAGGCTTAGTAAATGGATCAGCTGGATTTTCAGTTGATGCTATTTTCTGCATGGCTACATCGCCTCGCCCAACTAATTCTTTGATAATATGATAGCACCTTTCTATGTGTTTGGATTTCTGATGAGACCGGGGTTCCTTAGCCTGTATGACTGCTCCATTATTGTCATAGTGAAGTGGAACTGCTAACTCAATGAAAGGAACTACTGCAAGTTTTACCACAAACTTCTTTATTCAAACAACTTCCTTTACAGCATCTGATGTAGCAATATACTCAGCCTCTGTAGTGGAATCTGCAGTCGTACCCTGTTTAGAACTCTTCCAACTGACTGCACCTCTATTACAAATGAACACATATCTTGAGGTAGACTTGCTATCATCGATATCTTATTGGAAATCAGAATCGGTATAACCATCCAATTGCAAGTCACCACCTCCATATATCAAGAATAAATCCTTAGTTCTTCTCAAGTACTTAAGGATATTCTTGACAGCTATCTAGTGTTCCAAACCTAGATTGGATTGATACCTGCTAGTCAAACTAACAGCATATGCGATATCCAGCCTAGTACACAATATTGCATATATCAAACTTTCAATAGCCGAAGCATATGGAATCCTAGCCATTTTATCTCTTTCTTCAGGTGTCTTTGGAGACATCTCTTTAGAAAGATGGATACCATGTCTCACTGGTAACAATCCTCTCTTGGAATCAACCATGTTAACCCTCTTTAACACCTTTTCCAAGTATAGACTTTGGGATAAATCAATTATTCTTTTCGCTCTATCTCTATAGATGTGAATCCCAAGAATATAGGTTGCCTCCCCTAAGTCTTTCATAGAGAATGTATTTGACAACCATATCTTTACAGTTATCAACATACCTATGTCATTACCTATCAACAGAATGTCATCCACATATAAGACAAGGAAAGTGATAGCACTATCACTAACCTTCTTATATACACATGGCTCATCCTTATTTTTGATAAAATCAAATGACTTAATGGCTTTATCAAAACGGATGTTCCAACTCCTCGAAGCTTGTTTCAACCCATAAATGGATCACTTTAGCTTGCATACCTTGGAACCATCTTGGGATTCAAAACCCCTAGGTTGTTCCATGAAAATGTTTTTTTCAATGTATTGAGAAAAGCTGTTTTGACATCCATTTGCCAAATCTCATAATCATAGTATGCAGCTATTGCTAATAAAATCCTAATTGATTTAAACATGGCAACAGGCGAGAAAGTCTCCTCATAGTCGATTTCTTGCCTTTAGCGAAACCCTTTCACTACTAGCCTTGCTTTATAGGTCTCTACCTTTCCATCAGAACTAATTTTCTTCTTGAAAACCCATTTGTTCCCTATAGGTACAATACCTTCAGGTGGATCAACAGTATTCCAAACTTGATTCTTATACATGGAATCAATCTCAGATTTCATAGCATCAATCCATTTTGAAGAGTCTATATCTGATATAGCTTCTTCATAGGTAAGTGGATCATCTCCATGATCTACTTCTTCATGAGTAGATAACTCTTGTTCTTCTTCATGAAGGAAACCATATCTCACTGGTGGGTGAGATAACCTGATTGATCTACGAGGAATAATTATAGATGTTTCATCAATAGGTTTAAGTTGACTAGATGGATCTATATCCATCTGATCTGTTGGTTGGTCAAAATTCTCCAATTCTAACTCTATTTGCCTTCCTTTGCCTCCTTCTTGAACAAACTATTGTTCAAGAAATGTGGCATCTCTACTTACCACAACCTTTTGTGATGTAGGCAAATAAAAATAATATCCAAAACTCTCTTTTGGATATCCAACAAATCGGCTCTTTTCTTATCTGGTTTCCAATTTATCAGTGTTCAGCTTTTTGATATAAGCTGGACAACCCCAAATCTTAACATGCTTAAGACTTGGTTTTCTTCCATGCCATACCTCATAAGGTGTGGAAGATACTGATTTTGAAGGAATCCTATTCAGAACATGCAAAGCTGATTCTAATGCAAATCCCCAAAAGGAGATTGGCATATCAGTATAGCTCATCATACTACGTACCATATGCAATAGGGTACGATTTCTCCTTTTAGATACATCATGCAGCTATGGTGTTCCTGGAGGAGTCAGTTGGGAAAAAATGCAATGCTCTTTCAAGTATTCATCAAATTCAGTACTCAAGTATTCACCTCCACGATCTGATCGAAGAGCTTTAATACTTTTTCCTGTTTGATTTTCTACTTTAGATTTAAGTTCTTTGAACTTTTAAAGGACTCATGTTTGTATTTCATCAAATACAAATACCCAAATCTTGATTTATCATCAGTAAAGGTAATAAAATAATGAAAACCGCCTCTAGCCATTTTTTTAAATGGACCACATACATCACTATGTATTAGCTCCAAAATATTTTCAGCTCTTAGCCCTTATCCAACAAAGGGTGATCTGGTCATTTTGCCTTAAAGGCAGGATTCACAAGTTGGAGTAGGTTCAGAACCCAATGGGGATAAAATCCCCATTTTCTCCAGTTTTGCAATCTTATCTTATGCAACATGACCTAACCTTAAGTGCCAAATATATTTTGAACTTTAGTTGATTTTCACCATGGCATTGCATTCATTTAGATCACTTGCATTCAATTTGTGTTTGTCATTATTATCCAAATAATAAAGACGATCATTCATATAACCCGAGCCAACATATTTATTTTCAAAATAAATATTGCAAACATCTTCTGTGAACTGAAATTCATAACCATCTCTAGTCAAACTAGATATCGAAATGATGTTCTTAAAAGCATCAGGTACATATAAGATATTATTCAAACACAAAACATGTCCAGACATGTAAAAAGATTTAGATCCTATGGCTAAAGCTTCAACAGTTGAGCCATCACCAATCTGGAGTCTAACATCTCGAGAATGCAAGCTGCTATTGTTTACTAGTTCCTGCATATCATAAGAAATGTGAGAACTGGCACCAATATCTAAAACCCAAGCTGTAGATGAACTATGAGTATCATCAAAATCTAAATAACAAGATATGGGCATACCTTCCGAAGGTGTATCCTTCTTGTTCTTCTGTAAAGCAAGATACCCTGGGCAGTTCCTTTTCTAGTGCCCATCCTGCTGGCAGTGGAAACACTTTCCTTTGCCTCCATCAGCTTTAGTCTTCCCTTTCTGTTTAGCTATCTTCTTGGAAGGACCAGAAATTTGAAGTTTCTTTTTCTTATTGCCCTTCTTCTTGTTGGACTTTCCAGTAGAAGAAGATGTAATCAAAGCTACCTCTTTTCCTTTATTGCCTGGCATATTCTTTTAGGCAATAACCAGCATGTTGAGTAAACCAGCCAAGGTGCATTCCTACTTAGTCATATGGAAATTTATCACAAAATTCCCAAAAGACTCAGGAAGGAATAGAAGGATCAAATCCATTTGCAGTTGGAAATCCATGTTAAAGTCAAGATCTTCCAGCTGCTCAATCAACCGAATCACCTTGTGGACATGATCTCCAACATTCTGTCCCTTAGACATCCTCATGCGGAATAGCTATCTAGATATCTCATACCTAGCATTCCTACTGCGCTCACCATACAACTCTTATAGGTGAAGGAGGATCTCACTCGCACTCTGCATGTTCTCATGCTGCTTCTGTAACTCATTACTCATAGAAGCAAGCATGTAACACTTGGCTCTCATATCATTCTCCTTCCACTTGTCCAAAGTTTCATGTTCCTCTTGAGTGGCCTCTGGAGGTAAGGGACTAGGAACATTTGAGTCTAGAACATATCCTAAATGTTCAAGGTTTAGGACAAGTTTCAAATTTCTTAGCCAATTAGAGAGATTAGGTCCTGTCAACCTATTGTGATCAAGTATGCTCACAAAGATATTGGATGGTGGTGGTTGTTGTGTGCTCATTATTATCAGAAAATTAACTGCAGAAAATAATCAGATTAATTAGTAAATGTATCATATATTTAACCAAAATGATTATGGTCTTTTAATCAAATTGGTCTTCCCACTAACTTAGCGAATCCTACACTTCCAAAGTAGAAAATGGAAATCCTAGTTGGATGGATTTCTAGTGGGTGATTGAATTCTTATAATCTTATTTATGATCTTCAGGCATATCCATTATTGGAATTATAATAAACTATAAGTGAGCAACTCCTTGGCCATCACATCTCATGTGAGGTTCAATCCTTTACCTAGCCCCTAATGCTCAAAATCTCAAGCACATCCATTATTGACTTATCTTGCATTATTTAAGTTGATTCCATTGAGCCAGTAAACATGCAAATAATTTTAATATTCTCAGGCACATCCTTTATTGGCCACCAAACCATTTACATATTTACAACATCTCATGCTTAATAATTATTCTTAAGAAAATCTCTTAAATTAATTGCATCATATGTAAGTATTTAAAATTTCTTAAAATAATTGCCTCAATGGAGGGACCATGTTATAATTACTTTAATTATACCATTTCCAACTTAATCATTTGTTTGGAAGATTTTGTGGTCGGCCTAATTACTATTATGGTCTCACTTTGCACATTGTCTATTTAGCATGCATATATCATATACTCGCATACAATCCCACACATCTCATGCAATCATGGATAAACAATAAATATGGTATGATCATGGACTTTCTAAAGGATTCAATTCTGAGCCACCAAGAACTGAATCTGGGCATTCCTAGGTGCATTTCATTCATTCATATTACAAGAGTTACTAAAGGAGTACATAATCAACACTTGATCTTGAATTCTTCCCACTGGTCCCACCAATGCGCTTGACCTCCTTGATCTTCTTGCAATCCAATTACATAGTAATCCTTGGCATACCAAGGCGAATTTATAAGAACCAAATAAATGAAATTACAACCCAAAAATATCAAAACCTTTATAATACATGCCACCAAAATAAATTAAAATAAATTAATTAATTTACAACCCAAAAAAACATAAAAGAAATAAATCTAATCACATTAGTCTTTTATTGTCTATGATCATCCATCATGCATATCACTATTTAATAATTAAATAAAACAAACATACTTAAATTAAAATTGAATATCTCATATTCAACTTAAAAATCCAAATTTGAATATGATTCAAACAAATTTAAAAATTCAGATTTGAATCACATTCAAACAAATTTAAAAATTCATATTTGAATCACATTCAAACAAATTTAATTGTATGATTATAATTCTAATTAAACAATTTAATTAGACATAAAATGGACTTTAGATCATACAACAATTGCACATTCAATATCCATCATACCTTCCACACCATAGTGGTGCCACAACCATGCGCACCATGGGCACAACCAAGCATACTGCCACCTTTTCTTTGCAACTAGCAATGAACCAATCATCTCATGATCAAATCACACAATTAAATCATATATTAAACAATCTAAATAGCAAATATAGTGGCTCTGATACCAATTGAAGGAGCGGAAGCATGAAAAACATAAGTTTAGATCATTGAATTCAAAATTTTTCTTCTAGGGTCTCATGCATTATGCAAGATTCATTGTTTATCTATTTGATTTCAATATTAAACAGCATATTAAAACTCTTTTAATATGTTTTTGGATCTACATTTGCCATTTAAGATTTTAGAATTAACAGATTAATTTATTAGAATCCTAGATTAAATCAAGAACAAGTACACTAACATTTTGATGCTGTGTTTGGTACCTTTGGGATGTACCTAGGATACTAGATGTTGCCCCTCTAGCTTGTCTACACAAAGATCACCAATGGCAGCCCCTTGAACAGCTTCTCAAGCCTTTCCAATCAATTAGAAATTAAGGTTTTGCCTTTAGAGATGTTATAGATGTATACAGGACACTAGAAACAATTTCTAGCAATTTTAATTCAAGAAAATATTGGCAATTCTCTTTGAATTGATGAGAGATGAAGAAGAAGAGAGGGGAGAGACTCTTTGGGTGGCGGCACAAAAGAAAGAAATAGCAGCTTGTATTTTGTTCTTTCATCCTTTCCCTTATATAGCTAGGTCATCACTTAAAATCCTTGCCACATGTCATCTTCTAATTGGCTCGTAGTTTAATTGATCCAATCACATTATGCCAAGTGTCAAACTTAGATTTAATCTTGACTTTGATCATCTTACATGATTAAAAGACATATGGCAAGCTTATGTGTAGTGCCATGTGTCACCATCTCATGGTGCTACATGTCACCCTATGAAATGACCAAAATACCTTTGTGTCTTAATTTTGAGTTCTCAATCCAAAATAATTATTTCTCTTCTTCTAATCAATTTATATCAAATATAAATTAATTAATTAATCTCTATTAATTAATTTCTCATAATTAAATTCGTATTTAAACACTTTAAATATAAATTTAACTTATACTATACATCCAATAACCTAGATTTGGTTTCAAGCCATGCTAGAGACTTTGCAATCTAATTGCAAACTAAACCTATTTAATTAATCAATTAAACTCTTTAACTAATTAATTAAATCACGTTTAACTTAGTGATTACTTGTGTATGTGTGTGACTTACTAGGCTCATCACTAAATGGCAATGAGATATGATATCAACTCTTAATATCATCAGAACTCTTTCTTACCGTAAATGATTCTCTAAATCATTTTAGGTACCTCATAGACTATGGTTAATACCTAGCATAGCATGCCATAGCCACCCAACTAGTAATAAGATTTACCTTAAATGAACCTATAATCATATCCCAATTCGAGCTGGAGTCATGGTTTATGTCAAACCCCATTTGCTATGAATATTATGTTCTCTTTTAATTTTAGTTCTTGATTAAAAAGATTTTCTCATCAGAAACTCTTTTTTTATTAAATCTATCTGTCCTGGCCAGGAACTTGAAATATCAAGAACAATTAAATGAACATAGAATTTTATCCCTATTTACTTAGGGTAACAGACTCCATCTTGATCAACACCTACTTCCATATATAACTAGTAGGAGCCAACACATGCCCATATACCCATACACAGTACAAGTATGAAAGCAGTATCAAACTCAAACTACCTATATACAAGATAACTGTGCTATGTCAGGTCTAAAGATTATATGCACTGATATGATTTATGACAATGCATTGACAAGAGTAAACTCCATGTACTTGTCATAAATGTTACTGGTTCAGCCTACTTATCATGCATAAGTGCTTATCATGTTTGTTATATGGCATGAGACTCACCATTCCATCTTATTTACATCTCATATAAATAACTTGGGAACAAACATGATTATAATCTTTCTAGATAAGTCATATCCTTATTGTGAAGTGTCCTCGATTGTGAACCAATTTATGATACTTTGTACTAGAAATAATGTCACTCATATTCTTAACAACTTAAAAATAAAATTTCTAACAAAATATCAATGGACCTTTTCTATTACACATAAATATATTATGTAAATGGAAAAGTGAAAATGCCTTTTATTAATAAAACATGTACAAGATACATACTAAATGATATGCTCTAGGGCATACTACTAACAGGAGCCTGCTATAATTGTGGAAGAATTGGGCATTTCGCTAGAGATTGTACTACACCACGTCGACCTATGCCACATGCTACCCTAGAAGGATCAGTCCAAAGTTCTGCTTTTAGAGATTCACAGATAGTTAGTGAAAGGCAGAGGTAAAGGTAGAGGTGGTGTTACTGACAGCCAGGGCATAAGGCATCAATCTGAACAGAGTAGTACACCGACCCGAGTGTACCTCACGCATCAAGAGAGAAAAGTGGAGACTTCTGACATAGTTGCCGGTACGTTCTTAATTTTTGAAAGGAATAATTATGCACTATTGGATTTTTGGCTCTACTTACTTATATGATAATGTTAGAATTATATATTTTGTTGTTATTCCCTTGCATAGAAATAAATTTTGATTCTTTAGTGACTAGTCCTTTAGGATAAGGACTATGATAATAAGTGTGATTGAAATCAGTCTTGGAGCAGTTGCTAGGGAGAGACGTCCCCTAGAATACAATAAATTATAGAATTAATTAGTGTGTCTGTTTAGTGTAAGGTAAAAAGACCTAAAACTGAACTATAATAATATAGTTGTCCTAGATGAGGACAAAGGTATTGCCGCTGATAGATATTAGTGAGTACCATAATAAGAATAAGATATGAATTCGAGAAGGATAAGATATAGAAAAATTTGATCTATTGAGATGTATCGTAGTAACTATGTAATGTTCTTGATGTTGATACTGTAAGCTGCAGATTACAGTACTGACTTGAGATTATTGTGTAGAGCTACATACTACTCGATAGTACACCAAGATCAGAATAGTTGCAAACGACTTCTGTTTTGATATAGTTATGACAAGATAGAGTTTCCTTATTGAAAATGAGTTTGAAAATCCTAATCCGAGATTTAAAACTCCAAAGTTAGAATATTGAAAGGGTATAGTTATAAGATAGTTAGAGTCATTGACTCAGTTCTCTAACCCAAACTACGATACGTTAGGAATTGCTATAAGACTAGAGATTTCAGTATAGTCATAAATTAAGATAACATTGATAGGGCGAGGTCATCCGATCTCGGATATGGGGTTATAATTATTTTGGTATTATTATGGATTCTTCACCTAAAGTCTAGCGAAAAATAGTATTATAATAGTATAACAACAAAGCACAAGAAAAATTTTGTTTCCCTGAATGAGACAGGATGTTATGGATGATAATCAAAACTTCTAAAATGATGTTCTATTGAGAACAGGAGAGTGAAAAAAAATAATAATAAGCTATAGAATATTGATAGATAAAAGAAAGGTGGAAATGACAATTTGGATAGTTGATTTAAATGAAACAAAAAATGTTATGAATATTAGTAAGAGTGTTGACTAGAATGGTTAGCGGACTAAATCAGAGTAATATCAAAGTATAGCAGATTTCTTAGGGATAAAAAAAAAACATAGAAGCGCGAACTTTGGAGTAAATTAACTTAAGACAGTGTTAAGAGCCCAGCCATGAAGCTCAGAATTAAGGGACAAGAGTCAATCTCTGTTATCCCTAATTCAAGTTAAAATAAGTAGTATGGGGATGATACCCATTTAAGTTATAACATGAGAGAGACACTAGTTGAGGATTGCCACTAGAGCAAACAACCTATTTAAGATGCATAACGATATTCCGAACTATCCTATTAAGTAAGAAATAAGTTAAATAAAAGCAAACAAGATAGTGTAAAATGGCACATAGGCATAGATTCGAAATAAAGTTAGCGAGATAACAGTTATGAATCTATGGCCAATGATTAGATAAGTAATTCTAATACGACCACAATGGTCATTTAATAAGGAAACATGAATCAAAATATTAAATAGAACAATAGTAAGAGAAGATTAGTGTTATGCAAACAAATTATACGTTGTCTTAGATTTTTAGAAGTATTACATAGACTCAAAGAAAAGAAGACTATAAGATTATGTAGAAAGGAGAAAAGCTAAGTTTTCACTTCATAGGATTATATGAGGTCCTAGAAAGAGTGGATCCATTAACACATAGATTTACTTACCTCTAAAGTTGAAATGAATTCAAATTTAACTTATGACAGAAGCTCATAAGGAACTTGGCACATGAGGTGAGCAATTAATATGTAAATATTATTGGTTAAAGTGCTACGGACCATCGTTCAGACTATGAGGCTACATGGAAATGTGAAAGACATGAGAAAACAACACATATGGATAATTAAGGATAGACAGTGGGCAAAATTTCGAGGTCGAAATTTCTTTTAAGGGGGAAAGAATTTTAACACCCATACATGCATAGTCCTATGCAAATCACTGTTCTGGTGACCGGTGTGTGTCCGGACAATTAAGAGGATTAGAAACATATTTAAGTCACCTAGAAAAGCCCTGAATAAAAATTAATAGTGATTATGAAAAGAGTAAATACAGATCAAAAAAATAGAACATAAAAGGCTAAATGAGCCGGGAGTCACAGCAATGGATGACCGCACCGAAAAGTGACTGCGAGGTCAGTTGTAACCCTAATTTCGTACGGGACATTGTGACACTGTAGTTCTAAGAATTATTGTGAAGCTAGTGGAAATGAGAAAACCATAGAAAAAAGTTGAGAAGTAGATCAAATAATTAGGCCAGTGTTCCGGAAGAAATACGAGATTGTTGGCAAACCGGATCAGACCGGCTAGGGGCAAATTGGTCAATTCACCCTTAAAGGTGACTCATGACCTAATTGTCCAATAAAATGTGAGAAATTAAAATTTTGAAATATATAATTAAATTGAAGAAGTGAGAAAAAGAATGGAAAAGAAAAGAAAAGAAAATAAGGATTATGACATCATCATGGTGACATCATGCATGACTTCATATTTAATTTTAATTTAATTACTTAATTTGACTAAGTCAAATTAAGAGATAAATACACATAAAAAGGAAAAAAAATTTGTCATCTTCCATTCCTAACTTGCCGTCCCTCTCTCACACTCTCTTCTCTAAAAAATCCTCTATTCTTACTCAAACTTTAAGCTTGAACTCTCATCTTTTCTTCATAAACTCTTCCCTAAATTAGTAGAAAACTCTAATTTAAGCATTTATTTGGAGAATTGAAGGAAGAAAGACAAGAAAGAGAGGAAGAATATGAAGTTTGGAAGAACTCAAATTGAGGTAAATCTCTCTCCTAACTTAAATTGATTTATGCTTATAGAATTAATATTGAACAAGTGAAAATTACTTAGAAAAGTGAAGAATTCATGCTTGTATGGGAATCAAGAAATTTCGGCAGCTATGGTACCCTAGGGTTTTGATGGTGTTTAGTTAGATTAAACATGAAATCTTGCTGAATTGATGTCGTATAGGTGATTTGTATGTTTAAATTGCATGAATTGAGGAATTTAGAAAATTAGGGTTCTTGACTTGGGGAAAATTGGGAGAAAAAAATTAAGGGTTTTTGAAATTGAACCAAAGTGACCAAATTGAGACTCAAAATGGTCAATTGAGACTAATTAGGTTGTGTTTGAATGGTGAGAAGTGAAGTCAAATTCGGATTGGTGAGAGTCAATTCTGGACAGCCAGACCTAGGTCCACTTCAGAGACTAAAACTGTAATTTTACTACTCCAATTGGTGTGAGGCCAATTGGAGATGAAATTATACACAAAATGCCACAATTTTCATGAAGAAACTCTATCCTGAAAATGACTATAAGTTAGTGAACAATTAGGTCAAACCCGGAATTGGCACACTACCACTGTACAAAAATGACCAAATGAACAGTATCCATAACATAGTGTAGAAAGGTCCAAATGACCTGAATTTTATACTGATAGAAAGCTAAGACATAGCACTACAACTTTTATGGAGAACAAAAATCCAAATTCTAACCATAACCTATCCAAAAATTTTAATTGGAAAATGATTTACATAGAAAAAGGATAAATTATGCTTTGAATTATGATGGGCGTGGAAATTAGCGGTTATTGGAATTGCATTGAATTGAATTGTATTGTGATTATGCTCACAAAAAGGATAATGAAATTTATGATGTTATTTTATATGTCACTATAAATGCTCGACATGGTTATTACCCGTCCCTCATTTGTTGAGGAGACACTGGAGTTAGCTTTGTTTTTATTACCATGGTACGTGTACATGCTTAAATCCTCCTCTTATCAGAGGTTAGATCTAAGTTTAACTTGGCCCTTTTTAGAAGTAATTTATTGTGTGGATGTAATGTGCA
Organism: Hevea brasiliensis; assembly: GCF_030052815.1. NCBI lineage: Eukaryota > Viridiplantae > Streptophyta > Magnoliopsida > Malpighiales > Euphorbiaceae > Hevea > Hevea brasiliensis. The sequence goes on from NC_079496.1 coordinate 81,350,500, forward strand.
CGGTGATTCGATCTCCCCGACCATAGGGAGTGAGAATACTTCGAAGATGGCCCTTACGGATTAGTCTTGCATAGAGTTAGTGAGATTAAGAATAGTTTTTGGAAAATGAGCAATGGTGATTTTTAAAATGAGAATTATACATAATTGATTTTAGTAAAATTTTTTCTTTATTTCCATAAATTGTTGGAATTGTTTTAAATGTTCAGTTATGATTGCTAAATTGAATTTCTTGATCAATGTTATTTAAATACTTGATTTGTATGATTGAAAATATTGACTTTGATTTAATGAATTTCAAGATGTCCAAATTCTTTGCTATAATTTTGTCAATATATAGTGTATTATGTTTTAAATTATAGTTGTGCACCACTGAGTTCACTGCTCAGCGATAGCTTTGTATGCTATCACAGGTGAAAGGAATATAGAGCAGCTGAGTAAGATTCCTTAAAGACACATTAGGACTAGCTCCGGGTATATCATAGTTATACCCTAATGTATTAGATTTTGATGTGTTCATGTAAATATATGTATGTAATTTTATTTGAGTAGTTGTACAAAAACTCTTAGAAAATATTTTGGTATGTAATTAAATGGAAATTATTGTAAAGTAAATTTGAGATTTTTATTTACCTATATAGTTTTGTAATATTAATTTTATTACCTTAATGAATGTAATATTCAAAAATTTTTCTGAGTTTGGTAATGAATGAATTATTTCCTTTATGATGAGTTTGACTTGAAAATTAAATTGAGTTGCTTGTATTGAATTGGGAGATGAAATTGAGTTTATTGGAGTTGTGGTAGAGAAAGAAAACATATTGGAAGCGTTTTTCTTTTCAGGTTTTGAAGAACTGTTTTCTCAAAATACAGCCAGTACTCTGTCGAAATTTTAAAAAGTTTTCATAAGTCTAGATTTTAATCGAGGATTTGATCTATGACCAAAATTTCAATTAAAAGCTTTTTAATAAATATTCAGCGTTCCACCACTATAAAAATGATCGGAAATTGTTTTAAAATCCCTTGTAGTATATTTAATGGGTTACCAGTAGGCAAAGTGCGGTAATTCATTAGGTGTACTATGGGAGCATGTTATGCCTTACGGAGGGGTAAGGTGTGACACCTATAATACACTCAAAAATATTCCTAGCCTGTCTTCAAGGCACAGCTTCAAGTGATCTCACTCAGCTGCTCTAACCTTTCTTTCACCTGCGACAGCATATAAAGCTATCGCTGAGCTGTGAACTCAGTGGTGCACAACAAATAAATTAAAATTTAATATAAAATATACTTTGACAAATCATAGCAAAAAGGCTTAAAAATTTAAATTCTTCAAAATTCATAAAATCAAAATCGTTAATTTCAATCACAAAAATTATTTGATGAATAGTGTTTGATCAAGTAATAACAATTTATCCAATTCATAATAAAGCAATTGAAATATTTATATTTTTCTTGAACCATGAAACAATATATCATTTTCCAACTACTAGTAAATATTTATTTCAATCACATTTTATCAAAGTATACATAATTTAAGGATGTTGAAAACATTCACAAAGCTTAGAGTATGACACTAAAACAATGTCGGGTTATACACCATGACAAAGCCGATTCTCGCAATAACCGAAGGCTAAAGGGGTATACATAGGCTAGCTAGCAAATATGAGTACTCATTCAATTCTTCCTCAACTGGCACACACCTCAACACTTCAGCCAAAGAGGGAATAATATGTTCATCCCATTGGACAAGCTAATGAGGAATTCAATCACACTGCCATGCCAACTGTAGTTTCAAATTATATTCAAAACAATTTCTATTTACAAAATCACTAAACATATTTAATCATTGTAAATTCATGCACAAGGTTGGCAACACATCAAATTCACAATTTATAATTCTTAAAACCATGCAATAAATCTTTAAATGCATAGAAAAAAACATAATTAAATCATACACAGTCATTCAATAAATTAAAGTTCTTATACACAAGAGAAAATACAATTATCAAGTTTATTCAAAACCCATTATAAAATTAAAACATAGAAATAAACTAGTTGTGCACAAACCTCTTTTGCTTGCCTTGATTTAATCCAATTTTTCCTTCTTCCTCGGATGGCTTCTTTCCAACTGAAACACATAATTTTAAAGTGTTTCACTATCCATCCAAACCATTTCTAATAATTAATCCAATACTTAAACTTTGCATATTTAATTTTATTCATCTTTGTGTTTATGGCTAGGGTGGTTACTATTCATTAAATCAATTAGGTAAAATGTTGACTTTCTCATATTTAATAGGTATACTAATTCTAATTACACCCACATATCATATTTTGGGTTATAATTATATTAGCATTGATTGCCAATTGAAATTCAAAACTCCCTAAGAGAAATTCCAAAATTTCAGTTTTGGTTACTTGGATTTACTATTCCATTAGACCCATCTACAGTGGAAATTTGGCTAAACTTCCTTCATCAAAGTTGTTCCTTAATGTGTCTACTTTAATTCCCCTTTTGAATCACTCTATTTATAGTTTTGTAACTCAAGTTATGCTATTTTTACTAAGGCTGGCCGGATTGATCAAATTCCAGAATTCTGGGCAACTTTTTGGTTCTAGCAGTTTTGATAACTTAACTTTGGTTGACAATTTGGATAGGTTATGGTTAGAATTTGGGTTTGTGATATCCATAGAAGTTATTCTACTATGTCTAAGATTTCCAATACTTCACAAATCAGGTCATTTGAACCTCCCTACACAAAGTTATGACCATTTGAACATGTATTGTTCATATGATCAGTTCTGCCCAGTAACAGGGTACCAAATCCGGATTTAACCAAAATTTACACCAACTTTTGGTCAGTTTTAGGGCAAGGTTCTGCATAAATATTGTTGCTTTAGGTCTTAATTTTTATCTTCAATTGGCCTCACACTAATTGGAGTAATAGAATTCAACTTATGGCCACCTGAGTGGACAGGGGTCAATTTATCCATAATGCAACAACACCACACTCATTGCCATTTCAATTCCATGCATTCAATTGCACTTATAATTATCCCAATTGACAAATTTAAGAATCAATAATACCAATTGGTCACCAATTCTCAAAAATCCCCAAATGCTAATAAAACCCTAATTCATCAAGAACCCTAATTCTCTAAGTATCACAATTCATGAATTTCAAGTGTGCAAACCACATCTACCTTCTGAATTGAGTTCACATACACATTTAATTCCATAAATTTTCATCAAAACCAACTTCTTCCTTGGCTGGCCAAATTCATGGGATTCCATACATGCATGATTTTTTTATGGTTCTCTACATAAATTCATCAATTTCATTCTAGTGTCATGCATGGATACTTAATCAAGTGGAGAGAGTTAACTCACCCATGTGAAGCTTTTCAATCTTCTTAATTTCTTCAATTTTCTTCTTTCTTTCTCCTTGAATCTTCACGTTGAAGCTTAATTTAAAGGTTTTAAACAATAATTTGGAAAAATCATGGGAGAAAAGGTGGGTTTATCAAGCTTTTATGGTGTGAAAATGGTGGAATTTTGAGAGATAGGTGAGAGAGATTGGGGCAGCATATAAAGGTGGAAGAAGACCAAATTTTACTTTTAAATTTTTGTCTCATTTTTGTAATATTTATCTTTAATTTTTCATATTTTAAAATTATAATATTAATTAGGTCATGCTTACATAGGGGGTGATGTCATAATTCACTTTAATTTGAATTTCTTTTTCTTTTGTTTTTCCTTTCCTACCACAACTCTTCATGTTTTTTATTATTTTTCACAATTTTAATTTCCTACATTTTAATGGATCTTTAGGCCAAGAGTCACCTCTAAGGGTGAATTAACCATTCTGCCCCTTATCGATTTGATTCGTTTTTCCAATAGCACTAGATTACTTCCGGAACTCTGATTCAATTTTTCGAACTAGTTCTCTATTCTTTTCTGTGATTTTCACATTACCACTAGCTTCACAATTATTCCTAGGCCTAGGGTGTCATAGGTCCCACACGAAATCAGGGTAACGACTAAGCCCGTAGTCACTTCCTGGTTTGGTCACCCATCGCTGGGACCTCGGCTCATTTAAATGATTATGCTTTGTTTTTCTTATTTCCATTTTACCTTCATATAATTTCTATTAATTTTCATTTATGACTTTTCTAGATGATTTAAACATAATTCTAAACATCCTGACTATCCAAAAAGATATCAGTCGCCGGAACAGTAGGCTATACAAAACTGATAAATATAGGGGTGTTACAATTCAAATTCCTTTTTAGACATAATAGACTTCGACAGCTGGAATTATGATTTTAGGTAGCCAAAAGTCCCTCATTAGTGAGGCTATAAATGGCCAATAGCCTGCTTTTCTGCCAACAAGTAACTCAAACTCTCTTTTCTCTTTCTCTCCAAGCTACTATGACATGCAAGTTTGGGTTTGAAGAGTTTTACTTAGCCATTTCATGCTTTGAAGTTTGATTCTTCTAAGGGAAGCTTCGTGAAAGTGGATTGAAGTTGGGATCGTCAATTCACTTCCTTTTCCAATTCAAGGGAAAGAGGTAAATTCCTTTTTCTTTTGATCTTTTAGAAGAATCTAAGAAAGTCTAGTTGTGTTAGATTATTGGTTTTTGAATGCACGTATGTTTAGAGGAGTTTGGAGCATGACTAGGTTGAGAGTGGGGTTGGATGTGAGTTCTTGATGTTTTTATGGTTATATGTGACGTGTGAAGAAGCTAATGGAACTTTGAATTTTAGCTTTTGGTGGTTACATGTGAGTTTAAACTTAATTTCAAGTTTCCTTAGGCCTTAAATGGCAAGTCTCTTTTGATGGATTTAAGAATTTCATGATGATGTTATGTTGAAGTTTGGTTGAATCTTGAATTCAAGTTTTTTTTTTTTTTTTTGCATGTGTGTTTGGAGCTTGATTCCAAGTTATTTTTGGCCCTAGACTTGTGTCTATATGTTTGGATTGTGTTTTGAAAACTTGTGGTGGGTTTGGTTATTGTTGGGAGATAAATTCTACAGGTTTTCAACTTGGGAATTAAGGAAAATTCTTAGGTTCGACTACCAAAAATCATTATTTCAGCAACCGAAGTCCAAGGCTTCGACAGCCATAGTGGCTACTGGACTAAAAGGCTAGCCGAAGCTATAATACCCTCTACTGTTCCAGTGACCGGTGTCGGTCCAGACAGCTAGAACGTCTAGAAAAATAGTTAAACTAAAGTGATGAACCATAATTAACTCAAATATTAACAAGAAAAATATAGAAAAAATTTTAGAAATAAAATACAACTAAGTTAAATGAGCCGGTGCCCTAGCGATGGGAAACCTAGTAGGAAGTTGCGGTCTTCGCAACTAAAAGCCCTAAACTCAGGAAAAATTCATAAAATAATTTTTGGGACTCCAGGGAAGAGTCATTGAGGTTTCTATGGCATTAGAATGCCAAGAAAATGCTTAAAAAATTTTTTTAATTGGTACAGACAATTTTAGTCTGTTAAGCCAAATAGAGGGCATTTTGGTCATTTTGTCTTCAGAGATGATTTTTGCCTGACTTGTCAAGTTAAGTATTATAACAAAACTCCAAATGGAGTGATTCAAAAAAAAAATGTAGCTAGACACAATAAGGAACAACTTTCATGAAGACAATTTTGTCAAATTCCTACTGTACAAATGACCAATAGAACAGTAAACTTAGTGCTTGAAATCTAAAAATTGTGAATAACTAACACTAAGCTTTGAAATGGAATTGGCAACCAATGCTAACAACTTTGGAATGCAAAATGTGGTATGTTGGTGATATTTTCACCAATATACCTATTATCTATGAAAAAGTCAACATTTTAGTTGACTAATGAAATGAATAGTACTCTTACATATAAAGTACAAATATTCAAGAAATGACTTTGTAATATGCCTTAGTAGGCATAATGTGATTGGTTTGGATAGGTTGGCATGCCAATAGGGTTCTGATAACAGTACTGCGTATGATGTATGGCTCCATGCCATTCTGTGATGATAGCCTATGGCTATACTGATTATGATGTTATACTTGGCTTTATGCCTTATTGCTTTTATGGCTTATTAGTCATTCTGTTTGCACACCGGGAGACACATTGTGACCGATGGTGTGACGGCTCGAGGTACCTGGTACCCAGTGCTAGTTTACCCGTTTATCCAGTCTGGTCAATTTGTATAGGTTACTTGACCATGGAAAAGTATAATTGTAATTGAATTGATTATTAAAGAAAATAAGGAAATGAAATATCAAGATAAAGATTAAGAGTGATTACAATAAAATATAAAGAAGCTCAAAATCATTAAGAAAACAATTAACAAAATGCATGAAGGAGTCAATATCATAAAATGTGATTAGCCTTCGACTAAACAATAAGTTAGTAAATATTCATTTCTTATTAACACAATAACTAGGAAATTTTTACTTTTATTTGCATATTATATTTTCTTGTGTTATTGGCACCACTAAGCTTTATGCTTAGCGCGTCGCTTTTGCAATGCGTAGGTACTGAAGATTTAGACAGAGAGCTCAATAGACCACAGACTGGGTAAGGCCGTTCACAGTTCTATATAGTGTCCGTGTCACCTCACAGACTACAGTGCATTGGTAGGACATTAGGTCCCATTTTATTTTTTGTGATTTTTGTAAGTTTTGTAATTAAACTCTTATTTAATCATGTATATTTGAAACAAATGTAATATAATTTTATATTAATGTAAGTATTTGTAACTTCTGATTATAAATAACATATGAGAATTTATTTATGATTTGAGCATGATGATGATGTGAAATGAATGAAAAGGAGGAATTATTAAGAAATTGTTGTAAATTGATGTGAGAATTGGAGTTGTGATTTGAACAATTATTGGAAGTGTTTTCTACAGGTTCCGAAGAACTATTTTCTCCATTTTTAGCTGGCACTATGCCAGATTTTCTATAAAATTTTTGGAGCCGCAAATTAATTTATAATTTCAATAAATGATCTAAATGAGATCAATTTCATAAATTTCACTTAATAACTATAATAAATAAATTAAGCACTGATAAATATCAATGAGATAAGTTATGGTGTTCCGGTACACTATGTGACATATCTTGCTCGACTACACTGTAGACAGGTAAGGGGTGTCATAGAACCTTGAGACTTCGACAGCCAAAGTAGGGCCTATTCTCCCTTCTTTCCTAAGGTTTCGAAAAATGAATCTTTGTTCAAAAGGGTATGATATGTGTATAAAGTTTTAGAGCTTCGAATAACTTCTTAGGTTCCGATGTTTATAGGATCAAACTTAAGGAATTCATAAAGCTAAGGATCTAAGGCTAGCTACCATTCTTGTTAAGTGGTTTATAGGCTACACGAGGTGAGTAACTATAACCTTAATAAATATAAATTCATTAAATGTAATTCATGATCATCCACATGTATTATTTCATTATTTGCTAGGGTGTATGTATCTAGAGCATGAATATGTTGTATTTTTGCATAATTGTTGTTTATGCATGATGAAATTTGGATGACCCACTGATTCTTCCTATGTTATGTATATGTTATGTTTATGATGTGATAATGCATGATCTGTGGTGGTATGATCAAGAGAGGCCTAATAAGCCCCTGAAGCACTACTTTTAATCGAAAGTCCTAAGAAGCCTCTCTATGAGCTAGGCACATTCGATATATTAAGCGAAAGTCCTAAGGAGCCTCTATATGAGTCAAGCACATTGGATTTAATGAATCACTTGTAATAAGTCTATCCTATGTGAAATGTTTGTGATGTGAAACTCATTTGGATGTTGCATTGTATATGTATGAAATGAATGATATAATCAAATGTTGTTAGTTAGTTTATTCACTAAGCTTGTGTAAGCTCACTCCTTTTCCTCTAGCCCTAGGTGCAAGAGTGCAGGAGTATAAGAGTTCTTTGAAGTTTGAGCTGTAACAGTAGCTGTAGAGTCTTTTATGTATGTTGTATGTTTAGCGGACATGTAATATGTAAAGGAATAGTTGCTGTGCTGGTATTCAAGATTTTGAAATATGTTCTATCTTAAGTAAGAGTGATGTTTTGATAGATATTTGTAATCTAACTCTTCTTTTAAGTATATATGTTGAACCAATTACACTCTAGTGACGTTCTATGTATGTAAAGGTTCAAATTCTGAGCTAACTTTATGTTAATTATGAATGAAAAAACTAAAGTGTAATGATTTGGAGTATGCTTGAATTGTGAGATACAAGGATTTGTTTATGTTTAACAAGATTTTAAGCTTGTTACGGGTTCTGACAACCTTAAGCTGACTCGATCCCTAGCGCCAATAACGACCCCCAGGCTGCATAGTTGCAAATTTCATTTAAATTTAAGTAAACTATTTTTTTATTATTTTAAATTATTTTTTGTAAGAGAAATACCATAAATGTGATTATCCATTCTTAACACCTTTAAATATATTTCACAATCATACAATTTTTTTATCGTCAGATTTCTCATGATCTCAATACACATGCCCACAAGGTTACACAAAAAGGGGTCTACAGAAGTTATGAATTAAAGATTTTTAGAGGGAATGAATTTAATTCTCATGTTTTTTATCAATTGGGGAAATAATGAATGCATGTTGTAATTCTAGTTTAATAAAGTTACTTGATTAGTTTATGGCATGTATGCATGATTAGTGTAACAGCCCGATCCTTCTCCAGTTAGTATTGTCCGCTTTGGCCCATGGGCCTCACGGATTTGTCCCTTGGGAGGTTTCATTCCCAAAAGCGCGCTGTCCAGGTGAGGAAAGCTCCCACATATATGGCCCAAATCTTTTCTTCCCGTTTTCGATGTGGGACACGAAGTTTCCACCCCATTGCGTAGCTGGTTGAACAAGCACGTCCCAACCCCATCCCTGGGTCGTGACAAGCCCACCAGCTTCCGCTTGGTGCGTCCTCGCACCACACACCATACTAGAGGGAGTCCAGCTCTGATACCAAATCAAATGTAATGGCCCGGCCCACTAGTGATATTGTCCGCTTTGGGCCGAAGCCCTCACGGTTTTAAAACACGTCAATAGGGGTTACAAACCACCAACTTATAAACCCAGCATCTCTCCCGTGTTTTGTCGATGTGGGATTTGCCTAGGGTGTTACAATCCACCCCCCTTATGGGACTCAGCATCCTCGCTGAGGTTTGCCCCACCATCGTTCAAGGTTGCACGCAGAGCAGCTCTGATACCACAAATGTAATGGCCCGGCCCACTAGTGATATTGTCCGCTCTGGGCCAAAGCCCTCACGGTTTTAAAACGCGTCAATAGGGGTTACAAACCACCAACTTATAAACCCAGCATCTCTCCCGTGTTTTGTCGATGTGGGATTTGCCTAGGGTGTTACAATTAGGGTTGAGTTTTGGAGTTGGGAAATAGAAAGATAAAGTTTTTTAGCAAGTTGGGATGCTGCATATTCAAATTAGGCATTCTGAAAATTCTTAGATTTGGCTACCGAGAACCATCATTTCGATAGTCGAAGTGGCTACTGCTTCCTAAGGGCATTTGAAGTTCAAGACTTCAACAGCCAAAGTTCTCCACTTTGACAGCTGAAGTTGCTTCTACCTACCCATTTTCCATTTTCATTCTAAGACTTCAAAACCCAATTTTATGTATAGAAATGACCTAGAATTGATATTATATGTGTTTATAGAGTATTAGAGATCTAGATAACTCATTAGGGTCGTCTTTATATATGATAAGACATGAGAAACCCAAAAAGTTACAACTAAGGAAATAGCTACCATTCGTGTTTTTGTGTTAATAGGCTATATGAGGTGAGTAACACTAACTATAAAGAATGATAATTAATTAATTAATTTAATTGTAATAAGGCTCATGACCATTCACATACATCATTTCATGATATTATTAAGTTGTATATATCTAGAATACGAATATGTTATATTACTGCATAATCAATTTTTGATGCTTGATAAATAGTAAATGACTTATTGATCTCCCCAGTGTTATGGATATGATGTAAATATGATATAATCATGCATGATATGATATGGTAAGACCAGGTGAGGCTTAATAAGCCCCTAACTCACTATTTATGATAGAGGAACACTTGAGGAGCTTGTTTATGAGCCGAAAATATTAGTTATGTTATGTAATAAGAGGAAGTTCTGAGGAACATCTTTATGAGCTAGGCAAATTGGTTTTGGAAAATTACTGGTGGTAAGTTTATCTTATGTGAATTATTTGTGTTGTGTAAAATCATGTGCCTGATGCATATGAATGATTAGAATAAAATGAAAAATGACAAATGTTAGTTTATTCACTAAGTTGATTGGAATAAAATGAAATATGACAACTGTTAGTTTATTCATTAAGCTTTCCAAAACTTACCCTCTTTCTTTAACCCTAAGAAAGATGTCACACCCTACTCCTCGTAAGATGTAACATGCTCCTGTAGTACACCTAATGAATTACCGTACTTCGCCTACCGGTAACCCATTAAATATACTACAAGGGATTTTAAAATAATTTTCGTTCATTTTTAAATTGGTGGGTAAATTTTTTTTTTCAGATATTAAAAACCTTTATTTAAAGTCCAAATATAAATCAAATTTTTAGATATTTAAAATCTCTGCAATTTTTATAAAAATTTCGACAGAGTGCCATCTATATTTTGAGAAAACAGTTCTTCAAAACCTGAAAATAAAGACACTCCCAATATATTTCTCAATCACAACTCCATTAATCAATTTCATTTCACAAATCAGCACAAGCAACTCAATACACAGTTTAAATTAAATCAAACATTGAAATATCTCATTATGGTAACAAAATTTATATTTACATTCTTAAGAGCATTAAAAATTTAGTAGTATAAAACTTTATAAGTACATAAAATCTTAAGATAATGTTATAATCATTTGTATTTGATTACAGTCCGAAAATATATTACAAAAGAGTTGATACACTGCTCAAATGAAATTACATACATATAATTATAGAATTACATCAAAATCTAATGTATAAGGGTATACCTATGATATACCCGAAGATAGTTTTACAGTGACTTTCAGTAATCTCGCTCAGCTGCTTTATATTTTCTTTCACCTGCGAAAAGCATACAAAGCTATCGCTGAGTGGTGAACTCAGTGGTGCACAAACTAATAATTTAAAACTTAACTCAAGTTATGCTTTGACAATTCATAACAAATAAAAATTTAAAATTTCTAAATTCTTCAAAATTCATGACATCCAGAAATCAATATTTTCATTCATGCAAATTATTCATTTGAATAACATTTTGATCAAATAGTAACTATTTATCTACATTTCTTTTAAATTCTGAAACAATATAAAATTTTGAATCACTTACAAATTATTTATTTCAACCACAATTTATCAAACTATGCATAATTTATAAGGCGTTGCCAACAATTCGCACAGTTGGGCCTATGACACAAAATTCATAATAGATGTCGTGTTGTATACCATGACATTTCAAACTCTCCCAATAACCGAGGCTAAAAGGGAGGAACAAAGACTAGCTAGTATATATGAGTACTCATCCAAACTCTTCCCCAACCAGCAAGCCAGAGAGGAAGGAACTCACCCCATCTAGTGGAGGAGATATCTCACTAGACAAGCTAATGAAAATTCAAAACATATTGCCATGTTAACTATGGTTTCAAATCATATTCAAAACAATTTCTATTTACAAAAGTGTTTACAAACTATTTAAATATTTAATCATTATAAATTCATGCTTAAGGTTGGCAACACATCAAACTTAAAATTTACAATCCTCAAACCCATGCAATAAATCCTTAAATGCATAAGAAAATTTACATTTAATTTATACAATTTCATTCAACAAGTTAAAATTCTCAACACAATAAAAATCATAAATCATACAATAAATTTATTCAAATCAATTTGGAAGTGAAAAATAACAAAAGAGTTAGTTGTGCACAAACCTCTTATCTAGACTTGTCTTGGTTCCATTCCTCCTCCTTCCTTGGAGGGCTCCTTTCCCACTAAAACACATAACTAGAGTGTTTCAATATCTATTCAATTTATTTCTAATTAATAAATTCAATAATTAAATTTTATACACTTAATTTATCCCATAAAATTGAGTCCTTTATACTTAGTGTAATTGTGGTTACTATTCATTTGACCATTTAGTCAAAATATTGACTTTTTCATACTAATTAGATATACTAATTCTAATTACACCCACATACCACATTTTGGGTTATATTTTTGTTGGCATTAATTGCCAAATTCAATTCAAAGCCTATTAGGGTTAAATCTCAAATTTTCAATTTTGGGTTACTTATTTGTACTGTTCTATTGGTCTATCTATAGTGGAAATTTGGCCAACTTTCCTTCATCAAAGTTGTTTCTTACTGTCTTAGCTTTAATTATCTTTTTGAATCACTCCATTTAGAGTTTTTTAGCCCAAGATATGGCCATTTTCCTAAGGCTGGCCGGATTAGTTCAAACCCAGAATTCTGGGCACTTTCTTGGTTCTGTCAATTTTGGTGTGTTGATTATAGGTGGATTTTCAAACAGGTTATGGTCAAAATTTGAATTTGTTTTCTTCATAAAGTTGTAGGGATATGTCTCAACTTTCTACTGGTAAAAATTAAGGTCATTTGGACCTTCTTAGACCAAGTTATGGTCATTTACGTAACTACTGTTCATTTAGTCATTTTTGTACAAGTCTGTTTGCCCAATTTCGGATTTGGCATAATTATTCACTAAGTTATGGTCACTTTCTGGGCATGATTCCTAAATGAAAAATGTGTCATTTTGTGTCTAGTTTCATTCCCAATTGGCCTCACACCAATTAGGTTGGTAAATTTTCAGTTTTGGTCCCTGAAAGGGACCTAGGTCAAGCTGCCTGCAGATTGACCCTCACCAATCCGAATTTAAACTTATTTCTAACAATTTATACACACCACAAATGGTCACAATTGACCATTTCTCAACTCAAATAAGGTCATTTACATCCGTTGACCATTTTTTATAATTTTTCTCCCAAACCCTAAGTGCCAAGAACCCTAACTTACACAATTCATTTAATTAATGAATTTAAAGTACATAATCAACATCTATACACTTAATTCATCTCAAATAATCATTCAAAACCATCAAACTCATTCATTTCAAACCCTAATCCTAGCTGGATGAATTTTTTATTTGGTCCCTCAACAATTTTTTTCTTTTGATTTTAAGTTAAGTTCTAAGTTACTTACACTAAAAACGTAAAGATTAAACAATAAATTTTCAATTCAAACCACTAACCTTAACTTTGAAATTCAACTCTCCAGTTTCTTCCTTTTCTTCTTTTCTTTCCTTCCTCTAAAGCTTCTTCAAGTTAAACTAACAATTTTTTATGGACTAGTTTGGGGTCAAAGTAGGTTTTAGTGGTGGGAATCAAGGTTGGATTTAAGTTTCCATGGTTTTTCTTCAATGGTGGTAAGTGAGAGAGGTGGGCCAGCAAAGAAGAAGATGAAGACTAAAATTAGTTTTTTTCTTTTCTTTTTTAGGTATTTTTAAGTCTTTTAGTCTTAGTTGACTTGGTCAATATTTGTAGGAAAATTAAAATAGATTTTGACATCATGATGATGTCATCTAATGAGGTAAGCATGATGTAAATAAACTTTTTCCTTTTTTTTTTTGCAATTATTTTTTTTTTCATTAGTTCTTTAATTTAATTCTTGATCCCAAAATTTTTTTTCTCTAATTTTATTTGACAGTTAGGTCAGGAGTCAACTCTAGAGGTGAATTGACCAAATCACCCCTCGCTGGTTCAATCCGGTTTGCAAGTTATTCGATATTTCTTCCGGATCCCTGACTTATTTGACCTGCTTAATAACTCTTTTTCTTGATTTTCTCTTTTCTACTATGTTCACAATAGTCCTAAGGACCACAGCGTCACATTTTTCGGTTCGAAATTTAGACTGACCTCGCAGTCACTTGCCGATAAGGTTACCCATCACTGTGACTCCCGTCTCATTTAACCTTTTATATTCTGTTTTTCTTATTTTTACTTTTCTATCTAGTAATCACTATTTATTTTCAATCAGGGCTTTTCTAGGTGTCTTAAACATAGTTTTAATCCTCTTAATTATCCGGACCGATACTGGTCACCGGAACAGTAACATATATCAGGCTATGCAAATAGGGGTGTTACAAAAGAATAGTAGGAATAGAAGATGTCAACAAAAAGGCTAGCAAGTTATAGAGATCTAGTAAGTTTTCATGTATGACTTGAGGATTATTTAGTGGACATGTAATTGTAAACTAATAGTTACTATGCTCAGCTTCAATTTATCATATGTATGCAAGAACAGAATAGTCTGTATGTTTGCCTTAAACCCTAAGCACTTTTTTATGATTATGAATGAATGGATGAACTATACTTTAGCATTTTATGAATGCTATAAGAAGGCTCAAAATTTAGAGCCATTTTAAATGAAATGTTTTATGTTTTGATGAAAATGCAAAAGTATAATTCCTTATGATTTGCTTTGGGTTTTGGTTTAAATGAAATAAAGAAATATTTTATCAGATATTAGACTTGTTACGGGTTTTGGTAGCCTTAAGTTGACCCATTCCTACCACCAATAACGATCGCTAATTCTACTCTTCATTGCTAGAGCTTTTCCCCTATTGTTTGTAGAAAAACCATTGGATTGCTACTATGGATAGACCTTCTACATCATTCTTTGCACTTAGCGTTGCCCTTATATATCTTTTCTAAACTTTGGATTTAATTCCAATCATTATTGCATGTACTCAACTTTGTTGCACTCAACTTTCAATAAAACTTGCCTTCTAAAATCCATAACCTCTACTAAAGATACCGTATCTTCACCTTTTAGTTGCACATCCATCATTCTAAGTATTCTTAGTGCCTTTCCTAATTTTTGTTGACTTGTGCATTTAGCTTAATGTTGGGTGACCTTGAAATTTGTTTTGGAATGCCCTTTTCTAAATGCTCACATTCAACTTCTTTGCTATTGTTAGTGGCAATGAGGGTAGGTGTTATGCCATATTAGTGAGTGGAGGGGCAAAGTCTGAAGTGAAGGGTCAAAGTATGAAGTATATATAAACACCTAATGTTATTTTTTTTTTTAATTGCCGTTAAGATTGTTTTTAATAAATAATTTTTAATTGCATAAATTGACATTTAATTTTTAATTAAAAAGTTTGATAATATCTTAAACTTTTATTATAATTTATTTGATCTTGTAGCTTGACTCTTAGAACTAATAGATTTTTAATTGAATAAAATTTTGATACTTTTACTATATGCGCTTTAATACAATAAAAATACCGACATTTCTTTCACTTATCTTAATGTTTTAATCCATTTTCTGCCATATATATAAATAAATTAAAAGCTGATTTCTGAATTGAACAATGATAATGAAATTGATTTTAATGTTTTAATTTAAGAATTAGCCCTTGGGTAATTTTGTTAGCATTTGATGCTTTTGTGGGGTCCATCAGTGATCAAAACATTTCTTCACGTTTTTTCCATAATTTTATTACAATTTTGCCCATGTAAGTTGTGAGAAATTATTATGTTTATATGGCTTTTCCTTACTATTGCCAATTGTTTTGCCTTTGGTTTCCTATTAGCAAAGCCTTGCTACAGATGCATGCTGCTGTCTTTTCCTTTTTTGGTGGGATTAACTCCTCAACAAATGTCTCATAGACATTTTTGCCCATGATGTTAAAATAGCATTGCCTATGCCTATAGATGCAAAACGACATCAAATTCCTTTTTTGCTTTGCGTAAATAGTCATTAGCTTTTGTTATTTTTACTTTGTTGGTGTTGCCTTTTTAGTTGTGCCTCCCGTTTGCTCATGTTTCGGAAGAAAACAAGACATTGATTAGTGATTATCATAAACACCTAAATGAAATTTCAGCATTCATATAGTTAGCTCGTGTAAACAGACTATGTCAAAAAATATTTTAAAAATACCAAACATAATCACCATAAAAATTAAATTATTATTTATTAATATTAAATTAAAACTTAAATGAACTTGCATAAATTTAAGCCTGAACTTAAATTTATAAAACACGAAGCAAAGCTTAAGCAAAAAAGACAAAAAAACTCAAGATATGCAATGGTTGCAGACATGTGGTAAGCAATTGTAGCTCTTCAAAATCAATTACAAATTCATTGTTCTCCATAATTCACTAAATGTATATATATATATATATATATATATATATATATATATATATATATATATATATATAAAACGTAAGGAGATATTTTCAAGGAAATGACATGTGTCATTTTTTTTTAAAGTTTGTCATATGTCACGTTCCATAAATACTCTCATTTATACTAATTATTATTTTTTTTATTATCATTATCATTTACAATACTACCTTGATATTTATGATTTAAATTATAATTTCTTTTAAAATTTAATTTTTAAAAATTAAGATATTTTGTAGTTAAATTCAATATTTAAAAATTATTTATATCATTTTATAAATACTAATTATTATTTAATTTTTGTTATTTTTCTTTTAATTATCATTATTATTTATAATACTACCTTAACATTTATGATTTAAATTATTTTTTTTAATTTGATTTTTAAAAATTCAGACTTTTTATGATTAAATGTAATATTTAAAAATTATTTATAATAAATTTATTAACGTAAAAAACATTTTTGGGGCATATAGTATCAGCTGAGAGTATCAAGGTGGATTCCAGCAAGGTAGAAGCTATTCTTAATTAGAAGCCGCCTAGAAATGTTACTGAAGTTTGCAGTTTTCTTGGGTTAGCTGGGTATTACCGTCGTTTTGTGAAGGGATTCTTCATGTTAGCATCTCCACTGACCACGTTGCTTCGGAAAGATGTGAAACTCCAGTGGACTGATTAATGCCAGAAGAGTTTTGATGAGTTGAAATGGTGTTTGACTGAAGCTCCAATCTGAACTTTACATACTCCGAGTAAAGAATACACCATATATAGTGATGCTTCTCATAATAGGTTAGGCTGTGTGCTAATGTAAGATAGAAATGTTATTGCATATGCTTCACGCCAGCTAAAACTCCATGAGAGGAATTATCCCACACATGACTTGGAGCTTGCTGCTATTGTATTTGCTCAGAAGATCTGGAGACATTACTTATATGGGGAGAAGTATTACATCTACACATATCATAAGAGCTTGAAGGATTTGAGCACATAGAAGGAGTTAAATTTGAGGTAGAGGAGATGGCTAGAATTAATAAAAGACTATAACTGCCTAATAGATTATCAGCCTAGGAAGCAAATGTGGTAGCTAATGCTTTGAGCCACAAAACCATGGCTAGTTTAAGAGTTTCACCATTGTCTATGGTGCATGAATTGAGGGTTTTACATGCAAATCTAGAGATTGATGATGAGGGGCAAATGGTAGCTATTTGGCAAGTAAAGCCAATGTTGATTGATCAGATTAAAACAACCGCTCAGAATGATGAAAAGCATTTGAAATTAAAGGAAGAAGCTTGGGATAGCAAGAAACCTGAATTTTCAGTGAATGATGATGGCTTATTGCTATACCAGGGTAGAATGTGCGTTCCTAATGACATGGAATTGAGGCAAGTCATTATGAAGGAAGCACATGATTCCCCATTTACCATGCCCCCTTGTGGAACAAAAATGTACATAACCATAAAAGAGCACTACTAATGGATGGGTATGAAGAAGGATAGTGCCAAATATGTAGTCAAATGCCTAACTTGTTAACAAGTAAAGGCATAACACCAAGTGCTGGCTAGTTTACTACAGCCACAGCTAATTCACGAGTAGAAAAAGGAACGAATTACGATGGATTTCATGATGGGACTTCCTAAAACACAAAAGAATCATGATGCAGTTTGGGTCATTGTGGACAGATTAATTAAGTCTGCAGACTTTCTACCAGTAAGAATGGACTATAGCTTGGACAGATTGGCTAAACTATATATTGATGAAGTGGTGAGACTACATGGAGTGCCAGTGTCCATTGTATCAGATAAAGACCCAAGGTTCGCTTCTAGATTCTAAGGTAGTCTCCAAAAAGCCCTAGGAATTAGATTAAACTTTAGCACTGCATTCCATCCATAGACAGATGGCCAGTCTAAGAGAGTAATTCAGATTTTGGACAACATGCTTCGGGCTTGTGTTATTGAGTTTGAAGGCAGTTGGGAGACACACTTGCCTTTGATTAAAATTGCCTACAACAATAGCTATCAATCAAGCATTGGGATGCCTCTATATAAAGCCCTCTATAGCAAAAAGTGCAAAACTCCCTTGTGTTAGGATGAAGTGGATGAGAGAAAATTGATTAGCCCAGAAATTGTACAGCAAATAAAGGAAAAAATTAAGATCATTTGAGACAGACTCAAGGCCGCATCGGATTGCTAGAAGTCCTATATAGATCTAAAGAGAAGGGATATTGAGTACTCTGTGGGTAAAAAAGTATTCCTAAAGGTTTTCCTTTGGAAGAAAATTATGACGTTTGGCAAAAAGGGGAAGCTGATTCCCCACTTCATTGGGCCATATGAGGTTCTAGGAAAAGTGGGTCCGTTGGCATACAACCCCAGAGCTGGGGAAGATTCATAACATCTTTCATATATCTATGTTAAGGAGGTATATATCTGACCCATCTCACATCTTACCAGTAAAGGAGATTGAAGTGAATCCAGATCTGACATATGATGAAGAGCCCATAGAGATCTTGGCACATGAGGTGAAGCAGCTGAGGAAAAAGCAGATACCACTAGTCAAAGTACTGTGAAACCATCATTCAAGTCAGGAGACTACATGGAAGCGTGAGGAGGACATGAGGAGACAGCTCCCACAACTCTTTAGAGACTGACACTAGGTAAAATTTTAGGACAATTTTTTTTTAAGGAGGGGAGAATTGTAACACTCTCATATTAAGTAATCTGTACATTCTACTGTTCCAATTATTAGTATCTGTCCGGACAGCTAGAATGTCTAGAATTATAATTAGATCATATAGAAAAACAATAAATAAAAATAATAAAGATCAAATATATTAGGAAGAAAATAAGTGAAATAAAGCCTAAATCAGTTAAATGAGCCGAGGTCCCAGCGATGGGTGACTAACCCGAGAAGCGACTGCAAACTCAGTAGCTACCCTAAATTCGTGTGGGACCCCATGACATCCTAGGCCAAGGGATAATTGTGAAATTATTAGGAACCAGAAAACTGTAGAAAAGAAAAGAGAACAAGTTCAAATAAGTGAATCAGAATTTAAGGACTCGTCGGACATTATTAAAAATATGGATTATAACTGATGAGGGGCATTTTGGTCAATTCACTCATAGAGGTAACTTTTGACCAAAATATCCATTAAACTGTGTGAGGTTAAAATAATGAAAAATAATTAAAAATATAGTGAAGTGTAGGGAAAGAAAAGAGAAAGAAATGAAAAAATCCAAAATCTAATTGAATTATGACATCATAATGACATTGGCATGACACAATTAAAATTATAATTTTTAATTTACTAAATGTATAGATAATTATAAGCATAATAAGAGGACAAAATTAACAAAAATTAAAATCATTCTATCTTCTTCCTCACTAGGCTGAAACACACTCTCTCTCCACCTCTCTCAATTTCCTCCATTGATGACCATTTTAAACTCTTGAGACTCTAGTTCTCTTCTATAAATTACCTAGCTACCAAAGTAAAGTTGTGACAGCCCTTAATCGATCTACAGTGTAGTCGAGAATGGCGTGCCACATTCAGTGCCGGAGCACCATATCTTATCTTGTCATATACATTATTAATTGAAATTCATTTTATTCATATTATCCCTTGTGTAAATTTCTTTTATATCACATTTTATTTTTATGGAGATCCGGACAGAGTCTCCTTTGTTTTATTAGTGTTTGGCAGGTTTCACTATTCACCTGTTGAAACAGTTTCATACTATAATTTCAATATTATATCTAAATCATCATATCTGGTCTTTTCATCATCAGCTCATATCATATGTCATACTATTCATCCATGTAAAATACCTTTCATTTCATTTATAAAATTTATATACAACAATTTACAATTTATATTATAGTCCCAAAATGAATTACATCTTTTACTTATGTACAATGAACAAAAAATACAAAACATGCAACCATGGGCCCTACCAAGTGCACAGTTGAGGTGACTCCACCTCTAATACATATCTAATCAAAACTCTCTATCAGAGCACTGCTGCTGCTGCAGCTGGTCTCCAGTGCCTACGCGATGGAAAACTAACACACTAAGCATAATGCTTAGTGGTGTATAAATTAAAGTAAAAATAACTAAATAATTAAAGATAATTATTCTCTGTATAATTTCAAAAAGAAATGTAGATTTTATGAATTTTGAGTCATTTACATGTTTACTGAACTTTGGGAGCAAATAAGTTTATTTGGATCTTTTATACTCATTTTTTCCATATTTAGTCTTATTAAATTCATATCAGTGCCCAAGTAACCTATAACAGACTATAAAGACTGGATACACCGGAGTATACTAGTTAAACATCCGTATATCTATCATGTATACATCTATCATGTTAGGCACAAGGCCAGCGGGTAGGCATAAAGCCAGAAATTATATCTAGTACAATGGCCAACGGGCAGGAATAAAGCTTGTAGAACAACCATATCAAACAGATATTATCTATCAATGATCATTCAAGTGGGCAGTACTGCAATCTATAGTCCCTAATTAGTATACTAATTTATCCAAGCTATATACATAAGTCTAGGTATACTTTGGGCAAATTAGTGTTATTAAATATTTATGGACTTATTATTTCATGTTATTCACTATTAGTGCTCTATAGCAAATTTCATTTGGCAAATCATTTAGATAACTTACATATCATGTATCAAATAATTTTATGAACCTTTCTCAAGGTCCAGATTCTGTCCCCTATCTTTGCTTGGCAATTTGGCTAAGATGTACGGTCTGTTTGACCACACTTCCTTCATGAAAGTTGTTCCTCTATGTTTAAACTTTGATTTCACTTTTTAAATCACCCAATTTGAAGTTTTAGAACTCAAGTTATGGCCAATTTTCCAAGACTAGTTCATTAACCCTTTGTGGTTCCAAAACAGGCAGATTCTGGAGTCAAACTTTGTCTACTCATTTAGGCATATTACAATCATTTTTAGGCCTAATGTCCTTCATATGAGTTATTCCCCTATGTCTTAGGGTCACTCAGATTCAAGAATCACAATTCTTCAGGTTATGTAGGGTGAGTTATGGCTAATTAACTGACCTAGACTCATGAACCCTATACATTCAGAATTTCAGGTTCAGGTCAGTGCCTTTGATTCTCATTTTAGGATCCTTACTCTCAAAATTTGAGGAAAGTTCCCAAATTAAAGTTTGAGTCCCGTTTCTTAGGTTTCCAAAATAATATAGCTCATCCCAATTGGAGTTTCTTAGTGGGAGATATGATATAAATATTGTTCTGAGTTCAAGTGGCTATGTGGTTCAATTTCAGAATTTGGAATACTGACTTGTCTTAGCAAATTGACAAGTTCCATTAGGTTCTTGTAACACCCTCACTATAGCAATTCTGTACATTCTACTATTCAGGTGACCAGTGTCGGTACGGATAGCTAGAATGTCTAGAAAAATATTCAGACTAAAGTGAGGAGCCATAATTAACTCAAATATTAACAAGAAAAATGTAGGAAAAATTTTAAAAATAAAACACAACCAAGTTAAATGAGCCGGTGCCCTAGCGATGGGTAACCCAGTGGCAAGTTGCAGTCTTCGCAGCTAGAAGCCCTAAACCCAGGAGAAAATTCATGAAATAATTTTTAAGACTCCAGAGAAGAGTCATTGAGGTTTCGATGGCATTAGAATGCCAAGAAAATGCTTAGAAAAATTTTTAGATCGGTACAGACGATTTTGGCTCAATAAGCCAAACGGAGGGCATTTTGGTCATTTCGTCTTCAGAGATGATTTTTGGCCGACCTGTCCAGTTAAGTAAATAATTATTATGATATAAAAAGTGAATAAATATTGCTAAAAATTTAATTAAAAATGAGTAGAAAAGAAAAGAAAAGAAAAATAAAATAAAAGTCATATTTATGACATAAGCATGATGTAACTAAAGCCTCCACCCAATCACAACTTAACAAATTAACTAAAGAGATAAAAATGAAATAAAAATGAGATTAAAAACAAAAAAATCAGCAGCCCCTTCTTCCATAACAGCCAAACCAAAAGAAAGAGAGAGAGAGAAAGAGAGAGAGTCCTCCATTGATGCACTCATCAAAGCTCCAAAACCTAGCCAACTACACCATAAAACCTTATAACCCCCTTCATGAAATATTGATCTTACACCTTGGGCAAGTTAGAGGCAGTAAAAAGAAGAAAAAAAAAAAAAAAAAGAAGAGTTTTTCAAGCTTGGGAATTTCCATAAGAGAGGTATGTGCCATGAAATCTTAAAATTGTTATTTGAATCTTGCAAATGATGAAGGAGCGGAAGCGTGAAAAATATAAGTTTATACCATTGAATTCAAAAATTTTCTCCTAGGGTCACATGCATCATGCAAGATTTATTTTTATCCATTTGATTTCAATGATAAACAACATATTAAACTCTTTTAATATGTTTTTGGATCTATATTTGCCATTTAAGATTTTAAAATTAATCAGATTAATTTTAGAACCCTAGATTAAATCAAGAACAAATACACTAACCTCTTGATGCACTGCAGTGTATTTGCGCCTATGAGATTCGTTTTCAGGACACCAGATGTTGTCCCTCTAGTTTGTCCACACCAAGAACACCTATGGCAGCCCTTGAATAGCTTCTAAAGCTTTTTCTATTATTTAGAAAATCAAGTTCTGCCTTTTAAGAGATTAAAGATATAAGCAGGACACTAGAAACGATTTCTAGTATTTTTAATTCAAGAGATTGATGGCTAATTTCTTTGAATTGATGAGAGATGAAGAAGAAGAGATGGAGAGCCTCAAAATGGCATGACAAAGGAGGAGTGGCTACTGGTTGTCATATTTTTAATTCATAACAACACTTATATAGCTAGGTCAACACATTAAACCCTTGCCACATGTCACCCTCTGATTGGTTCTAGGTTTAATTGACCCAATCACATTGTGCCAAGTGTCAAACCTATATTTAATCTTAATTTTAATCATCTTACATGATTAAAAAACATTTGGCAAGCCCATGTATAATCCCATGTGTCACCATTCATGGTGCCACGTGTCACCCTGTGAAATGACCAAACTGCCCCTGTGACTTAATTTTGAGTTCTTAACCCAAAATAATTATTTCTCTTCTTCTAATCAATTTATATCAAATATAAATTAATTAATTAATCTCTATTAATTAAATTCATATTTAAACACTTTAAATATAAATTTAACTTACACTATACATCCAATAATCTAGATTTGATTTCAAGTCATGCTAGGGACTTTGCAATCTAATTACAAACCAAACTCATTTAATTAATCAATTAAACTCTTTCATTAATTAATTAAATCATATTTAATTAGGTGATAACTTGTGTATGTGTGTGACTTACTAGGCTCATCACTAATTGGCAATGAGATATGATATCAACTCTTAATATCATCAGAACTCTTTCTTACCATAAATGATTTCTCTAAATCATTTTATGCACCTCATAGACCATGATTAACACCTAGCATAGCATGCCATGGCTACCCAATTAGTAATAAGGTTTACCTTAAATGAACCTATAATCATATGTTACCATGCCTTTGGAATCTCTGTTACAAAATCCCAACTCAAGCTGGAGTCATGGTTTATGTCAAACTCCATTTGCTATGAATATTATGTTCTCTTTTAATTCTAGTTCTTGATTAAAAAGATTTTCTCATCAGAAACTCTTTTCTGAATAAATCTATCTGTCCTAGCCAGGAACTTGAAACATCAAGAATAATTAAATGAACATAGGATTTTATCTCTATTTACTTAGAGGAACAGATTCCATCTTGATCAACACCTACCTCCATATATAACTAGTAGGAGCCAACACATGCCCATATACCCATACACAGTACAAGTATGAAAGCAGTATCAAACTCAAACTACCTATATACAAGATAACTGTGCTATCTCAGGTATAAAGATTATATGCACTGATATGATTTATGATAAAACATTGACAAGAGTAAACTTCATGTGCTTGTCATAAGTGTCACTGGTTCGGCCTACTTATCATGTATAAGTGCCTATCATGTTTGTCATATGGCATGAGACTCACTATTCCATCTTATTTATATCTCATATAAATAACTTGGGAACAAACATGAATACAATCTTTCTGGATAAGTCATGTCCTTATTATGAAGTATCCTCGATTGTGAACCTATTTATGATACTTTGTACTAGAAATACTGTCACTCATATTCTTAACAACTTAAGAATAGAATTTCTAACAAAATATCAATGGACCTTTTCTATTACACATAAATATCTTATGTAAATAGAAAAGTGGAAATGCCTTTTATTAATAAAAACATGTACAAGATACATACTAAATGATATGCTCTAGGGCATACTACTAACAATCTCCCACTAGCACTAGAGCCATTCATTATAATATCTTAGACCCATCTTCTCAAGATGACGGTCTAGCTGAGTCTGTGACATAGGCTTAGTGAATGGATCAGTTGGATTTTCAGCTGATGCTATTTTCTGCATGGCTACATCGCCTTGCCCAACTATTTCTCTGATAATGTGGTAGCACCTTTCTATGTGTTTGGATTTTTGGTGAGACCTTGGTTCCTTAGCCTATATGACTGCTCCATTGTTGTCACAGTGTAGTGGAACTACTGACTCAATGGAAGGAACTACTATAAGTTCTGTCACAAACTTGTTTATCCAAACAGCTTCCTTTGCAGCATCTATGCAGCAATATACTCAGCCTCTGTAGTGGAATCTGCAGTCGTGCTCTATTTGGAACTCTTCCAACTGACTACACCTCCATTACAAATGAACACATATCTAGAGGTAGACTTTCTATCATCGATATCTGATTGAAAATCAGAATCAGTATAACCATCCAATTGCAAGTCTACACCTCCATAGATCAAGAATAAATCCTTAGTTCTTCTCAAGTACTTAAAGATATTCTTAACAGCTATCCAGTGTTCTAAACCTGGATTGGATTGATACCTGCTAGTTAAACTAACAGCATATGCAATATCCGGCCTAGTACACAACATTGCATACATTAAACTTTCAATAGCCAAAGCATATGGAATCCTGGCCATCTTATCTCTTTCTTTAGGTGTCTTTGGATACATCTCTTTAGAAAGATGGATACCATGTCTCACTGGTAACAATCCTCTCTTGGAATCAAACATGTTAAACCTCTTTAACACCTTTTCAAGTATAGACTTTGGAATAAACCAATTATTCTTTTCGCTCTATCTCTATAGATGCGAATCCCAAGAATATAGGTTGCCTCCCCTAAGTCTTTAATGGAGAATGTATTTGACAACCATACTTTTACAGTTGTCAACATACCTATGTCATTACCCATCAATAGTATGTCATCCACATATAAGACAAGGAAAGTGATAGCACTGTCACTAACCTTCTTATATACACATGGCTCATCCTCATTTTTGATAAAACTAAAGGATTTAATGGCTTCATCAAAACGGATGTTCCAACTCCTTGAAGCTTGCTTTAACCCATAAATAGATCACTTTAGCTTGCATACCTTGGAACCATCTTAGGATTCAAAACCCCTAGGTTGTTCCATGAAAATGTTTTCTTCAATGTATCCATTAAGAAAAGCTATTTTGACATCCATCTGCTAAATCTCATAATCATAGTGTGCAGCTATTGCTAATAGAATCCTAATTGATTTAAGCATGGCAACAGGCGAGAAAGTCTCCTCATAGTCGATTCCTTGCCTTTGGCGAAACCCTTTCGCTACTAGCCTTTCCTTTTAGGTCTCTACCTTTCCATCAGAACCAATTTTCTTCTTGAAAACCCATTTGTTCCCTATAGGTACAATACCTTCAGGTGGGTCAACAAGATTCCAAACTTGATTCTTATACATGGAATCAATTTCAGATTTCATAGCATCAATCCATTTTGAAGAATCTTTATCTGATATAGCTTCTTCATAGGTAAGTGGATCATCTCCATGATCTACTTCTTCATGAGTAGACAACTCTTGTTCTTCTTCATGAAGGAAACCATATCTCAATGGTGGGTGAGATACCCTGGTTGTTCTACGAGGAACAGCTGTAGATGTTTCATCAACAGGTATAGGTTGACTAGATGGATCTATATCCATCTGATCTGTTGATTGGTCAGAATTCTCTAATTCCAACTCTATTTGCCTTCCTTTGCCTCCTTCTTGGATAAACTGTTGTTCAAGAAATGTGGCATCTCTACTCACCACAACCTTTTGTGATGTAGGCAAATAAAAATAATATCCAAAACTATCTTTTGGATATCTAACAAATCGACCCTTTTCTGATCTGGTTTCCAATTTATCAGTGTTCAGCTTTTTGATATAAGCTGGACAACCCCAAATCTTAACATGCTTAAGACTTGGTTTTCTTCCATGCCATATCTCATAAGGTGTGGAAGAAATTGATTTTGATGGAATCCTATTCAGAATATACAAAGCTAATTCTAATGCAAATCCCCAAAAGGAGATTGGCATATCAGTATAGCTCATCATACTACGTACCATATCCAATAGGGTACGATTTCTCCTTTCAAATACACCATTCAACTTTGGTGTTCCTGGAGGAGTCAGTTGGAAACAATGCCATGCTCTCTTAAGTATTCATCAAATTCAGTACTCAAATATTCTCCTCCATGATCTAATCGAAGAGCTTTAATACTCTTTCTTGTTTGATTTTCTACTTCAGATTTAAATTCTTTAAACTTTTCAAAGGATTCATGTTTATATTTCATCAAATACAAATACACAAACCTTGATTTATCATCAGTAAAGGTAACAAAGTAATGAAAATCGCCTTTAACCATTTCCTTAAATGGATCACATACATCACTATGTATTAGCTCCAAAATATTTTTAGCCCTTAGCCCTTGTCCAACAAAGGGTAATCTAGTCATTTTGCCCTAAAGGCAAGATTCACAAGTTGGAGTAGGCTCAGAGCCCAATGAGGATAAAATTCCCATTTTCTCCAATTTTACAATCCTATCTTCTGCAATATGACCTAACCTTAAGTGCCAAATATATTTTGAATTTTGAGTTGATTTTCATCATGGCATTGCATTCTTTTAGATTGCTATACTCTGGACAGTGGAAACACTTTCCGGCTGGCAGTGGAAACACTTTCCGGCTGGCAGTGGAAACACTTTCCTTTACCTTTATCAACTTTGATATTTGTTTTTCTGTTTGGCTATCTTCTTGGTAGGACCAGGAATCTGAGGTTTCTTTTTCTTATTGCCCTTCTTCTTGTTGGACTTTCCAGTAGAAGAAGATGCAATCAAAGCTACCTCTTTTCCTTTATTGCCCGGCATATTCTTTTGGCAATAACCAGCATGTTGAGTAAACCAGCTAAGGTTCATTCCTGTTTAGTCATATGGAAATTTGTCACAAAATTCCCAAAAGACTCAGGAAGGGACTGAAGGATCAAATCCATCTATAGTTAGAAATCCATGTTGAAGTCAAGATGTTTCAACTGCTCAATCAGCCGAATCATCTTGTAGACATGATCCCCAACATTCTGTCCCTCAAACATCTTCATGCGGAACAGCTGCCTAGATATCTCATACCTAATATTCCTACTGTGCTCACCATACAACTCTTGTAGGTGAAGGAGGATCTCACTCGCACTCTACATGTTCTCATGCTGCTTCTGTAACTCATTACTCATGAAAGCAAGCATGTAACACTTAGTTCTCATATCATGCTCCTTCCACTTGTCTAAAGTTTCATATTCCTCTTGAGTGGCCTCTGGAGGTAAGGGACCAGGAACATTTGAATCTAGAATATATCCTACATATTCAAGGTTCAGGACAAGTTTCAAATTTCTTAGCCAATCAGAGAGATTAGGTCCTGTCAACCTATTGCGATCAAGTATGCTTGCAAGGATATTGGATGGTGGTGGTTGTTCTGTGCTCATTATTATCAGAAAATTAATTGTAGTAAATAACCAGATTAATTAGTTAATGTATCAAGTGATTAACCGAAATGATTATGGTCTTTTAATAAAATTGGTCCTCCCACTAACTTAGCGAATTCTACACTTTCAAAGTAGAAAACGGAAATCCTAGTTGGATGGATTTCTAGTGGGTGATTGAATTCTTATAATTCTATTGATCATCCTCAGGTACATCCGTTATTGGAATTACAATAAACTATAAGTGAGCAACTCCTTGCCCATCACATCTCATGTGAGGTTCAATCCTTTACCTAGCCCCTAATGCTCAAAATCTCAGGTACATCCATTATTGACTTATCTTGCATTAGTTAAGTTGATCCCATTGAGCCAATAATTATGCAAATAATTTTAATGTCCTCAGGTACATCCAATATTAGCCACCAAACCATTTACATATTTACAACATCTCATGCTTAACAATTATTCTTAAGAAAATCTCTTAAATTAATTGCATCTTATGCAACTATTTAAATTTTCTTAAAATAATTGCCCCATATTATAATTACTTTAATTACTTTAATTATAGCATTTCCAACTTAATCATTTGTTTGGAAGATTTTATAGTCATCCTAATTACTATTAAGGTCTCACTTTGCATATTATCCATTTAGCATGCATATATCATATAATTGCATACATTCCCATACATCTCATGCATTCATGGATAAGTAGTAAATATGGTATGACCATTGAATCCGGGCATTCCTAGGTGCATTTCATTCATTCATTTTACAAGAGTTGCTGAAGGAGTACATAATCAATACTTGATCTTGAATTCCTCCCACTGGTCCCACCAATACTCTTAACCTCCTTGAACTTCTTGCAATCCAATATTACATAGTAATCCTTGGCATACCAAGGTGAATTTATAAGAACTTAAATAAATGAAATTACAAAGAAAAATTATTACAAACTTAATAATACATGCCCAAATAAATTAAAATAAATTAATTAATTTACAATCCCAAAGAAACATAAAAGAAATAAATCCAATCACATTGGTCTTTTATAGTCCATGATCATCCATCATGCATATCACTATTTAACAATTAAATAAAACATACATACTTAAATTAAATTGAATATCTCATATTCAACTTAAAAATCTAGATTTGAATATGATTCAAATAAATTTAAAAATTCATATTTGAATCTCATTCAAATAAATTTAAAAATTCAGATTTGAATCACATTCAAAAAACCTTAAAAATTCATATTTGAATCACATTCAAACAATTTTTAAAAATTCAGATCTGAATATTATTCAAACAAATTTAAAAAATAAGATTTAAATATGATTCAAACAACTTTAAAATTTCATATTTGAATCATATTCAAACAACTTTTAAAATTCAGATTTAAATCACATTCAAGCAATTTTTAAAATTCTGATTTGAATCATAATTTGATTGTGTGATTAAAACTACTAATTAAACACTTTAATTAGTCAAAGAATAGGCCTTAGATCATACAACAATTATAGAATTAAAAGCCAAACCTTGAACCAACCATGAAAGCCAAACCATGCGCACCATTGATGGTGTTTTTTCAAGCATGCTGCCACACCTCCATTGCAACCAGCAATGGATAAATCATCTCATGATCAAAACACACAATTAAATCATATAATCAATAATCTAAATGGCAAATATAGTGGCTCTGATACCAATTGAAGGAGCAGAAGAGTGAAAATACAAGTGTATACCATTGAATTCAAAAATTTTCACCTAGGGTCACATGCATCATGCAAGATTTATTTTTATGTATTTGATTTCAATGATAAACAACATATTAAAACTCTTTTAATATGTTTTTGGATCTATATTTGCCATTTAAGATTTTAAAATTAATCAACTTAATTTTAGAACCCTAGATTAAATCAAGAACAAACACACTAACTTCTTGATGCACTGTTGTGTAATTGCGCCTTTGAGATTCGTCTTCAAGACACCAGATGTTGTCCCTCTAGCTTGTCCACACCAAGAACACCTATGGCAGCCCTTGAATAGCTTTTAAAGCTTTTTCTATTATTTAGAAAATCAAGTTCTGCCTTTTAAGAGATCAAAGATGTAAGCAGGACACTAGAAACGATTTCTAGTATTTTTAAATCAAGAGATTGATGGCTAATCTCTTTGAATTGATGGGAGATGAAGAAGAAGAGATGGAGAGCCTCAAAATGGAGTGACAAAGGAGGAGTGGCTGCTGGTTGTGATATTTTTAATTCATAACAACACTTATATAGCTAGGTCAACACATTAAACCCTTGCCATATATCACCCTCTGATTGGTTCTAGGTTTAATTGACCCAATCACATTGTGCTAAGTGTCAAACCTATATTTAGTCTTAATTTTAATCATCTTACATGATTAAAAAACATTTGGCAAGCTTATGTGTAATCCCAGGTGTCACCATCTCATGGTGCCACGTGTCACCCTATGAAATGACCAAAATGCCCCTGTGACTTAATTTTGAGTTCTTAACCTAAAATAATTATTTCTCTTCTTCTCATTAATTTATATCAAATATAAATTAATTAATTAATCTCTATTAATTAATTTCTTATTAATTAAATTCATATTTAAACACTTTAAATATAAATTTAACTTACACTATATATCCAATAATCTAGATTTGGTTTCAAGTTATGCTAGGGACTTTGCAATCTAATTGCAAACCAAACCCATTTAATTAATCAATTAAAATCTTTAATTAATTAATTAAATCATATTTAATTAGGTGATAACTTGTGTATGTGTGTGACTAGGCTCATCACTAATTGGCAATGAGATATGATATCAACTCTTAATATCATCAGAACTCTTTCTTACCATAAATGATTTCTCTAAATCATTTTATGCACCTCATAGACCATGGTTAACACCTAGCATAGCATGCCATGGCCACCCAATTAGTAGTAAGGTTTACCTTAAATGAACCTATAATCATATGTTACCATGCACTGGAATCTCTCTGTTACAAAATCCCAACTCAAGCTGGAGTCATGGTTTATGTCAAACTCCATTTGCTATGAATATTATGTTCTCTTTTAATTCTAGTTCTTAATTAAAAAGATTTTCTCATCAGAAACTCTTTACTGAATAAATCTATTTATCCTGGCCAGAAACTTGAAACATCAAGAACAATTAAATGAACATATGATTTTATCTCTATTTACTTAGAGGAACAGATTCCATCTTGATCAACACCTACCTCCATATATAACTAGTAGGAGCCAACATATACCCATACACAGTACAAGTATGAAAGCAGTATCAAACTCAAACTACCTATTTACAAGATAATTGTGCTATCTCAGGTCTAAAGATTATATGCACTGATATGATTTATGACAAAACATTGACAAGAGTAAACTCTATGTGCTTGTCATATGTGTCACTGGTTCGGCCTACTTATCATGTATAAGTGCCTATCATGTTTGTCATATGGCATGAGACTCACCATTCCATCTTATTTATATCTCATATAAATAACTTGGGAACAAACATGAATACAATCTTTCTGGATAAGTCATGTCCTTATTATGAAGTATCCTCGATTGTGAACCTATTTATGATACTTTGTACTTAAGATTAGAATTTCTAACAAAATATCAATGGACCTTTTCTATTACACATAAATATCTTATGTAAATAGAAAAGTGGAAATGCCTTTTATTAATAAAAACATGTACAAGATACATACTAAATGATATGCTCTAGGGCATACTACTAACAAATGAGTTGATGGAAGTTAAAACTTTATCAAAAAGGAAAGGAATCTAGGTTTAATGAGGAAGTGGAAATTTCGATACCTTAGAGAGGGTTAAGGTTTTAAAGTATTTGATTAAATTAAACTTGTATATTTATGTTACTTAAAGTGTATATATATGAATAAAATTGAAATTGAATGAACTTGCATAAGATTTGTAATTTTAACAAATTAGGATTTGAACCAAATTAGGGTTTGCTCATACAATAGTGTATGAAAATATTAATGGTCAATTAGTGACCATTTGGTAAGTTTTAAACTTAATATGAAGTGAATTGAGTCATTGAATGTTGGAAAGGGTAGGCTGCCTTGTGTGCTGCAGTCTGGACTCCTAGAGTCCAGTGTGTTTGGAGCGCCTTAACTGAACTTGTGTAGCTCCAATTGGTTCAATGCTAATTGAAGGTAAAACTAGATACATAATCCCACAATTTTGCTGAAGGAACCCTACCCATAAAATCAACCTAAGTGGCTTTAAAAAATGTCCTAATCCGGGTGACTAATATGCTGTCCCTGGAAAATGACCAAATGAATAGTGTTCATTCATTTGGTCATAACTCAATGTAAAAAGGTCCAATTAACCTAAATTTTATACCGATAGAAAGCTGAGACATAGCTCTACAACTTTAATGAAGAAAACAAACCCAAATTTTGACCATAACCTGTCCAAAAACTCACCTGCAGTCAGTGTACAAAATTGCCAATATTCAAAAATTGCCCAAAAATTCTGGGTAAAGGCAATCCGACCAGTTATGGTGAAATAGTCATAACTTAAGCTAAAAAACTCCAAATGTCACACCTTACCCCTCCATAAGGCATAACATGATCTCGTAGTATACCTAATGAATTACCAAACTTCGTCTACTGATAACCCATTAAATATACTATAAGTGACTTTTGACCTTTTCTTATTTCTTTTTACAGGTGTTAAATTTTTTTTTTAATTGAAGTGAAATCAAATAACAATCTGAAGTATCAATAATTTCTGTAAAAATTTCGGCAGAGTGCCGTCTGTGTTTAGAACAAAACAATTCTTTAAAAACCTGTAAAAAAGCACTTCCAATATATTTGTTAAATCTCAAACTCCAATATGGCTCAACCCAAATCAGTGTCCTCAACACAGTTCAAACTCAAGTCAATATCATTTTCAGCAATTCCAAAGATAAAGTGCAAAATAAATGAGTATTTCAAAAGCTGAAATAAGAGAATTGTAATACGACATTTTGACAAGCCAAAATCATTTATAACTTATTTTACAACTGCTCAAGACCAAGTACAATATATACATACAGTTCACATACATTACAATAATATTTACAAGGAAGTGGTATACTCAATATACCTAGCAAAAGCCCAATGCGAAGTCACAAGCAGCCTACTATGCTGCTTTATTTGTCTGTCTACCTACGACAGCAATGAAAAAGCTATCGCTGAGTAAAATTTACTCTGTTGTGTACAATAACAATTTAAAATACGGTATATAAAACTTTTATTGACAATTTACAATTCAAATAATTCACAATTTATGTCTCAATTTTCAAAGTTCATATAATACAAATTTGATCAAATAATTTAATAACACAGTATTGTCAATCAATAACACAATTTAGGTCATGACACAAATTTTTTCAAACATGCCATGTTGTACACCACGACAAGGCATACTCACCCCACTAATCGAAATCAATGAGGGAGATGGCTAGCTAGATAATGAGTACTCATCCATACTCACCTCAGACTGGCAAGTTAAAGAGGGAGGAATATAGTCTTACTCACCCCATAAATGGAGGAGGAACATAATGATATTTCCATGCTAAGTGTGAATCAAAAATAATTTCAAATCATAATATTTAAATATTTCATACAAACCACAAATCACATTTTATCTCAAAATTTCCAGTTACAAAGTAGGCAACACAATAATTTCCAAATAAAATTCTCAAAGCTAAAATAATAAAAAACTATTCATAACTCATTTCTACAAATAAGTTTCTAGTAAAAACTGTAACACCCCTGATTTTTTTATATATTATTATTGGGCTTCGTGTAGGTATCCTCAATTCGCGGAAATTCGACAGTTGTCCGGATCTGTGAATTTCCGGCCAGACAGACCAGCTACCGAAAAAGTCTCCGAATTGGACCGAGGTTTTGGCTAGCCCCCCATTGTCAGACGTCCCGAGCGCGTTCCCGAAGTCGGAATCGGCAAAGGTAAACCCGAACCTTGTTTTTACGTAATTTTCTAGTGCTTAAATAGGATTAAAAATCCGTAAAATATTCGTGGTAGCTTAGAAAATTATGATTGATTTGATGGGCCCAGGAGGGGCTGTGTGATATGATTGAACTGTTGATATATGGATTGTGAATATAGAAGTGCGTTTTTAGCCCTTTTACAGGTTGGGTAGGTCCTAGGTATAGGGGAGACTCTGCCGGATTTTCGGCACGACTTAGGACGTAATTGGTCTTTTTCTTTAATTTTATTGAGTCAGATTGTATTAAATAAATGTAATATGATTGTCAGGTGAGCCGGGACAGCCTTCTTCCTCCGCCCAGCCGCCACAGTAATTTGTCGTCAAGTCTGTGAGTAAAATATTAATTTTAATTATAATTTCGATATTATTATATGTTCAGCATGCCCATGCTTCACTTATATGCATATATTTATGTAGTTAAACTCTAGGCACGATTTATGTTGCATTCATAATCATGATGTACCATGGATGTTGTTGTGGTAATTTGGAGCAGCGTGCGTTGGCGTGCGTGTGATGTGGTGTGGACTATGGATAGGACGGGGTAGTCACGGCTTGAGTAATTGGGACCGTTCCTTCGAGGGGTAGTCACGGCTTGAGTAATTCCTGGGACCCTCGATTTGGTTATTAAGTGGAAGTCCGAGCTTGAGTAATTGGCCGCACCAGTTGGATTTAAGAGAGTCAGATAGGGATCGGCTCCCATATGTTATGATTGATACTACAGGGTGTGTGAGTGCTCCAAATTACCTTTTGATGCTATGATGTGAATTTATTCTGATGTTGCATTTCATTCCACAAAGTTGCATGAGTTTTAGATAGTTATAGAGATTATGGTTAAAATTGATATTTTACTCTCTGAAGTCGAACGCTCACTCTGTTCAAAAATTTTACAGCACAGGAGGATATTTTGTTCAGGTTAACTCGCTTTTTACCTCGCAGTTGTTTATCAATATTGTGTAATTTTAATTACTCCTAGAATTTCCGCATGTGTTAGCAGTAATTATTTGAAATTGGTCTGTAATATTATATTCATGTTGGAACTGTAAACTTAATATTTTAAGTCTGTTTGATGGATTGGATGAGGGAGCTGAGCTCCCATTTATTATTATGTTGATGAGTATGTGGAGGGTGAGCTGAGCTCCCCAATGGATTGTTTATTGTGTTTACAGGTCGGGTGAGTCGAAAACTCCCCGTTGGAAAGTCCATTTTATGGACGGACTCTGTCCGTTTGTTTTCTTGATATTGGGCCCAAATGGGCCTTAGAGTTGGGTTAATGAATAGTTAAGGCTTACTACGGGCCTCGGGGCTTTAGGTGGCCTGTGTCCTAGTCTTGGCCCGCCCATAGGTTGGGTCGTGACAAATGTGGTATCAGAGCTTAGGCTCCAGATTCTTAGGGAATGTTCATCTAAAGTGTTGGGAAGAGTCTACTAGGAGTCACATGCGGAGTATAGGATTCTGTTTCGTCTTTTCCTGTAATTCTTTGTTTCTAGATTCTACGTTATACCTCGGGAAATATAAGATTACCTCAGTTAGTGTCTTGATTTTCGTGGAGTACATAGAAACATGAAATAGATTTAGCAAACTTATTGAGATCTACCTTGGAAACACGTACTCCAATAAATACTATATTTTCGTCAGTATGGGTTTAAATGGTGTGCCCATTTCGTGCAAGGCACGAGTACATAAAAGTGAGTCTTGAAAGTACAGTTGCCCTAGATAAGGATGAGGATACCATTGCTGGCAGTCATCAGTGGATGACCCAGATAAAATAAGTTTATGATAATAGAAGATTCAAGAGAGATAAGAGATTAAGAGACCTAGTCTGCCAGGACGTATCGTAGTAACTATACAATATTCTCGATGTCCGCTCGTAAGTCGCAGATTACGATCGACATGAGATTATTGTGTAGAGCTGCGTACTTTCCTGTAGTGCTTATGATGAGGATGTTGCAGGCAGTCTCTGTTTTGGTACAGTAATGCCAGAACAGAGTTCTATATCTACAAAGGAGTTGGGAACTCTTGGTTAGGGATCTAGAGCTAGAATATCGAAGGTCACAGTTGGGTGGTAACTAGAGTCAGTGACCCAGTTACCCTAGCATGAGCTAGAGTTACAGTAAGAGTTGCTATCAGACCAGAGATTTCGAACTAGTTGCAAGGTAAAGGTGACACCTATAGAGTGAGACCATCTAGTCTTCGGTATGGAATTTTGGATGGTTTTTGCAGTATGACAAACATTTTGCTTAGAGTTTAGTGAGAATAGTATACCTTGTGTGTATCAGTATGGAATAAAGTACAACCCTACTACCTAGAGAAGGTCGAAACTATGAATTTATGATTTCTGAGCTATGATATGATAAGAGAGACATTAGTTTGACATGGTTTTGGGCAAGGTGGTAAATGTAGTACCTTTGTTGCAGCAAGTTAGGTATAGTCCTATCTTTTGGAAGGGACCGAAAGTTATTACTAATAATGGTGACCCACAAAATAGTGCCCCAGATGGGACTGTAGAGTGTGGTAGAGAGTAGTTGGCTCGGGTATCCTGGAGAGGATACAAGTTCCATTATAGGAATCATATATAATCAGATCACGATGGATGTAAATCCTTTGAATTGGATGACGGGTTTGGGTGCCCGAAATCTTAAGTTTTGGAATTGAGTAAACATGGAAAATAATAATAATAAAAATAATAATAAATAAAATTACTGCAGAATCAGTTCTCGAGGTAGTAAGGGTATTATGTAAGCTAAAGGATAAGAATAGAAATCATACGATAAAGGTATGACTGCAATTTCCTGAGTTCCTTTCTGACTTCATATTGTTCAAACAGTAGTATAATCTAATTATAATAGTGTTAAGAGTAATAAATTAGCGAAGATAAATCACAGAAGGCCAGTAGACAGAGAAAGTGTAGAATGAAAATTGGGATAATTGATTACAGATGCAATATAATCTAAGTGCTAGTGGGAGTACTAGCTAGAGTGGTCAAAGGACCAAATCTGAGTAGCACAGACATATGATAACGCGATAGAGACTCGGCAAGATATAGTTAGCAAGTACAATTGTATGTTAGGAAGAAGAATGGAACCAGGGATAGAATAGTCAAGTTCTATTTTGGGTAAGACAAAGGAAATAAATGAAAGGACAACCTAAAGAGCGCATAATAAAAGGAACAAAGTTAAGATATAGGATAGGCTAAGTGTTATTCTTGGCAAGGAGAATGACAAGGATAGAAAACCCAAAATGGGACCACATTAGTGAGAAAAGTGATGGAGGTATGGAATACAATAATAATGAGTAAATGTTAGAAGGTGTGTCATGGTATTGCGGACTACCTAAATAGGTAGAGAAAGAGAAGTTAGTAAGCAGTAAGTTGAATAAAAGTCAGTCTAAGGGATCAAATAGGTATGATGAGAGGAAAAGAATGATAGATAATGACACATAGGTTTTAGGTAAGACTTTTGAGATAGTGAGAAGGTAGTTAGAGGTTCGTTATGAATGTCAGGCAAACATTTTTAGTGTGATCAACAGAATCACTTTGCAGTGAGGCAATAACAACAGAGCAACAGTAGGGGTAGAATAAAAAGTAACAAGTATGGATGGTAATAAATCACTAGAAAGTTTAAGGATCAAATTAATGACCATAGATAAGGGTGGAATTAGTGTTGAAAGAATCTATTAGCGAGAGAAATCTTTCAGGATTCAACAAGGGTTAAGGGCACAATATAAACTATAATAGATATGAATCATAGGTCGAGTATAAGTAAAGTTAATAAATTATAAAATATTATGTCAGGAAGGACAATGGTACGGTAAAGGGTTCATGCAGATGATACCTTATAGGTAGAGCACAATTGTGCTAGGAGATGATGAAATTTGAAGAGAGACTAAGAAACATAGGTTAAACATTATTATATGGACAATCGGGCGTAGTTGAATATAGAGGATATTTTTCTTTCTTTTCAAGTTTAGCTCGTGTTTTTGATTCCAGAGCGTTATATAAGGAGCAGAGACTGAGGCAAGGAGATCTAGTTATTTGAGATTTTGATAGGCACCAATTCATATACAATTTCTGATATGAGAATGACGGAAGTGCAT
The DNA here is from genome assembly GCF_030052815.1 of Hevea brasiliensis. Lineage (NCBI taxonomy): Eukaryota > Viridiplantae > Streptophyta > Magnoliopsida > Malpighiales > Euphorbiaceae > Hevea > Hevea brasiliensis. Next base: position 81,388,837 of record NC_079496.1, read on the forward strand.
AGCTAGTGTTAAGTATGAAAGGACGATCGAGTAATGACAGAGTTAAATTGAGTTAGATACTAAGGCTTGCTACTGTTTTAAACTATGAGCTAGATGAAGTACTATTTATGGATGAGTTTCAATAGATGAAATTGTTGCTGATGGGTAATTTGAGGTTGAAGTTTAGAAAGCTATGGGCAGTATATATGATTATATTAAGGAGAATGAACACGTGAAGTATCTTGTTTGGAATTAAGGCATGACACATATTTCCTACAGTAGTGTTAGTTCGGATGGAACTTATAGTTTATGGGGCTCATATTCATCCAGATAAGCAATTTCCTACTAAGGCTGGTAGGGAATGATAATGTTACGATAGTTAAGTTAGAAAAAGGGGATACAAGAAAAATATTCTATGTTTAATTATAAGTGTTACATAAGGAGAAGAATGTCTTTGGTAGGAGTAAATCATAGGGTTAGAATTCTCTCAGTAATGAAACTAGTAATCAAGATAAGACTAAGAAATAAAAAGAAAGTTAAAGTTGATGATGGGATAGACATCTTTGAAGGAAAAGGTGTAAGGATGAGATAGGACTAAAATTAAGGAATAAGTACAGCAGGTTGAAAAGATGCCAACAATACCAAAAAGAGGAAAAGGGAAGTGGATAAGATGTAAAGGACGGAAGAGAGCTCGATAGAGTCGGTTATAATGATGAGGATAAGGAGTGTCTAACCACCGCCTGTGTTAACACTACCTATGAGCGGTGAAGGATACACCGTGTACTGTGACGCCTTCAGAGTTGGCCTAGGGTGTGTTTTGATGCGGAATGGAAATGTAGTGGCTTATGCTTCAAGGTAGCTGAAGAGGCATGAGCAGAACTATCACACCCATGATTTGGAAATGGCGGCTGTAGTCTTTGCACTAAAAATCTGGAGACACTACCTGTATGGTGAAGTGTGCGAGATATACACCGACCATAAGAGTTTGAAGTACATCTTCCAATAGAGGGATTTAAACTTGAGACAGAGGAGATGGATGGAGCTTCTGGAAAACTATGATTGCACCATCCAGTACCACCATGGGAAGGCCAATGTAGTAGCAGATGCTTTAAGCGTAAAAATCTTACGCGGTTTGGCGCACATTTCAGCAGAGAAGAGACCGTTGATTCAGGAAGTACATGAGTTGATGGATCAATGTTTAATCCTAGATCTTTCAGATGAGGGGGTCTTGTTGGCTCATTTTTCAGTGAGGCCAGACTTGCGAGATAGAGTTAGAGTTTCCCAACACAGAGACCAACAATTGATGAAGATTATAGAGAGAGTACAGCAAGGTGAAGGTAGTGAGTTTGGATTTCCCAATGATGGCGCCCTAGTACAAGGTTCTAGGATATGTGTGCCCGATGTAGACAACCTCAAGAATGAAATCATACGAGAGGCACACTACACCCTGTACAGTGTCCACCCAGGTTCCACCAAGATGTACCATGATGTGAAAGATAGCTACTGGTGGAATGGCATGAAGAGAGACATAGCAGACTTTGTGTCCAAGTGCTTGACTTGTCAGAAGGTAAAGTTTGAACACCAGAGACCGTCAGGGAAGCTGCAAGAGCTCCCTATCCCAGAATGGAAGTGGGAAATGATCACTATGGATTTTGTGACTGGGTTGCCTCGTACCACGCGAGGATATGATTCGATATGGGTAATTGTAGACCGTCTAACCAAATCAGCTCACTTCTTGCCTGTGAAGACTACATATTCTGTGGCACAGTACACCGGCTCTACATTCGAGAAATAGTCAGATTGCATGGAGTTCCGGCTTCCATAATATTTGACAGAGGGCCCCAGTTCACTTCTCGGTTTTGGAGAAAGTTGCAGGAGGCACTTGGCACACAGTTGAACTTCAGTACGGCTTTCCACCCTCAGACAGACGGACAGTCCGAAAGGACAATCCAAACACTGGAAGACATGCTTCGCATGAGTGTCTTGGATTTTGGAGGTCAATGGGATGATCAGCTAGCTTTGGTGGAGTTTGCCTACAACAACAGTTACCATTCCAGCATAGGGATGGCACCCTATGAGGCACTATATGGAAGAAGGTGTAGGTCTCCTCTGTGTTGGACAGAAATGGGGGAAGCGAAGGTGCATGATGTAGACCTAGTGCAGTACACTTCAGAGATAGTTCCTTTAATCAGAGAACGATTGAAAACAGCTTTCAGTAGGCAGAAGAGTTATGCAGACCCCAGACGAAGGGATGTGGAGTTGTCAGTAGGCGACTATGTATTCTTGAAGGTTTCTCCAATGAAGGGAGTCATGAGATTTGGAAAGAAGGGCAAGTTGGCACCTCGGTATATTGGACCTTTTGAGGTTACTGATAGAGTTGGAGCAGTTGCCTACCGGCTAGAGCTACCACCCAACCTTTCTCACGTTCATCCCGTGTTTCACATCTCCATGCTCAGGAAATATATTCCCGATCCTTCTCATGTACTACAATCGGATGTAATATAACTAAAGGAGAACTTGACATTTGAGGAGCAACCTGTAGCCATAGTGGACTACCAAGTGAGACAGCTAAGATCAAAATAGATCCCTATGGTTAAGGTTTTGTAGAGGAGCCAGTCAGTGGAAGAGTGCACCTGGGAGTCAGAACGGGACATGCGTAGCAAGTACCCTTATCTGTTCAATGTGTAATCATGTATTTTATTCTGCCTTGTGTAAAATTCGAGGACGAATTTTCTGTAAGGGGGGAAGAATGTAACACCCCTGATTTTTTTATATATTATTATTGGGCTTCGTGTAGGTATCCTCAATTCGCGGAAATTCGACAGTTGTCCGGATCTGTGAATTTCCGGCCAGACAGACCAGCTACCGAAAAAGTCTCCGAATTGGACCGAGGTTTTGGCTAGCCCCCCATTGTCAGACGTCCCGAGCGCGTTCCCGAAGTCGGAATCGGCAAAGGTAAACCCGAACCTTGTTTTTACGTAATTTTCTAGTGCTTAAATAGGATTAAAAATCCGTAAAATATTCGTGGTAGCTTAGAAAATTATGATTGATTTGATGGGCCCAGGAGGGGCTGTGTGATATGATTGAACTGTTGATATATGGATTGTGAATATAGAAGTGCGTTTTTAGCCCTTTTGCAGGTTGGGTAGGTCCTAGGTATAGGGGAGACTCTGCCGGATTTTCGGCACGACTTAGGACGTAATTGGTCTTTTTCTTTAATTTTATTGAGTCAGATTGTATTAAATAAATGTAATATGATTGTCGTGAGCGACAGACCTTCTTCCTCCGCCCACCGCCACGTAATTTGTCGTCAAGTCCGTGAGTAAAATATTAATTTTAATTATAATTTCGATATTATTATATGTTCGGATGCCCATGCTTCACTTATATGCATATATTTATGTAGTTAAACTCTAGGCACGATTTATGTTGCATTCATAATCGTTGATGTACCATGGATGTTGTTGTGGTAATTTGGAGCGGTGCGTGCGTTGGCGTGCGTGTGATGTGGTGTGGACTATGGATAGGACGGGTAGTCACGGCTTGAGTAATTCTGGGACCCGTTCCTTCGAGGGGTAGTCACGGCTTGAGTAATTATTGGGACCCTCGATTTGGTTATTAAGTGGAAGTCCGAGCTTGAGTAATTATTGGCACCAGTTGGATTTAAGAGAGTCAGATAGGGGATCAGCTCCCATATGTTATGATTGATACTACAGGGTGTGTGAGTGCTCCAAATTACCTTTTTGATGCTATGATGTGAATTTATTGCTGATGTTGCATTTCATTCCACAGGTTGCATGAGTTTTAGATAGTTATAGAGATTATGGTTAAATTTGATATTTTACTCTCTGAGTCGAACGCTCACTCCTGTTCAAAAATTTTTACAGGCCACAGGAGGATATTTTGTTCTGGGTTAACCTGCCTTTTTACCTCGCAGGTTGTTTATCAATATTGTGTAATTTTAATTACTCCTAGAATTTCCGCATGTGTTAGCAGTAATTATTTGAAATTGGTCTGTAATATTATATTCATGTTGGACCTGTAAACTTAATATTTTAAGTCTGTTTGATGGATTGGATGAGGGAGCTGAGCTCCCATTTATTATTATGTTGATGAGTATGTGGAGGGTGAGCTGAGCTCCCCAATGGATTGTTTATTGTGTTTACAGGTCGGGTGAGTCGAAAACTCCCCGTTGGAAAGTCCATTTTTATGGCCGGACTCTGTCCGTTTGTTTTCTTGATATTGGGCCCAAATGGGCCTTAGAGTTGGGTTAATGAATAGTTAAGGCTTACTACGGGCCTCGGGGGCTTTAGGCTGGCCCAGGTCCTAGTGCCGGTCCGGCCCATAGGTTGGGTCGTGACAAAAACAGTGAATATAAAAAGTATTGTGCACAAACCTGATTTGAGTCACCTCTAGGCCTTGACTCAATGTTCCTTATGCTTTTCAAAATCCTTTTTAATTGAAACACACAATTTAAAGTGTTTCAGTACTCAGTTAAATTGTTTATAACAATAAAATCTAATATCTAAATTTTCTTGGTACTATTCCCTTCAATTCATTTCATTAGCTAACCTATAATGTTGACCTTTAATACACAATTCATTTCATTAGCCAACCTATAATGTTGACCTTTAATACACAATAGGTAAATTAATTTTAATGTTACCAATATATCACCTTTTATAGTCCTTTAATATTAATATATGTTACTAATTTCATTTTCAAGTGTATTGCATTTTATTGCAATTTATCGAATTTTGGCATACTGTTTTGACCTAGCCGGATGGCCTAGTTCCCTCAGTTTCTAGATTCTGGTCAGAATTACAAACTTATAGGTTTATGTCTTATTGAACTTTTGCCACAAATTGTAGGTCATTTGGAGTTTACTAGACCATGTTATGGTCATTTTACCAATGCTGGACAGGTTGCACTAAAATGGCAAACTTAGGTCATTTTTAGGTCATTTCCGATTTTGGCAGTTTTTGTATCCGAATTTGTGCAAGCATTTTGACTTGCTTATGGTCATTTTTGGGTTTGGTGATCTCTACAAAAGATGTAGCCCTATATCTAAGCTTTCCAATCATTTAAATTTTAGGTCATTTAGACCTGTTTTGAGTGAGTTATGGCCAAAATACTGACTGTTGTTTAAATGGTCAATTTTCAGGTTTGCAATGTCACTAATCCGGATTTGGTCAATTTTTATGTCACTTTCTAGATAGATTTTAGGTAGGCTTCCAACATGAAAGTTGGCACATTTTGTGCCTAGTTTCACCTCGAATTAGTCTCATACCAATTGGAGTTACACAATTCCATTTATAGCCTAAAACACATACTATCCTTAATACATTTTTGAAGTATTAACCAATCACACATTCAACTAACTATACTTCACTTCCCAAACCTAATTCTGCATTTGTATCATACCACAACCATTCATCACTTTACATTATAGTCACTTTAGGCAGAATATAATCAATTTACAATGCACTAATTACACTTTCAATTCACAATATCCAATTCTAAACAACATATACACAAAACACTTCTAACCATTACCTATAACTTCCATCATCAATTATACAAACTGCCTCTAAATCATCACCACCAGAATTCATCAATAAGTTTCATGATATCATAAATAATTTCATGGGTTTAAAGGCTACCTAAAAATGGCAGTTTATTTAGGTAATGAATTTCCCTTACAAACCTTAATTTCAATTGCTCAATTCACACATACACATAAAATAAATTGGCTAAAACATCTTATGACATTAGTCAACAAGATTTCCCATGAATTCCCAACATGATTTCTTGTTCCCAAAATGTTGCCTAAGGTGTGTGTGCAAACTTTAATGAAGAAAATTGTGTTAAAAGTTGCTTAAAGTGATGTGCATAGAGCTTGGTTGAGGTACGGTAATGGAGGTTTCCATGGAGGATGAATTCAGGTGAATATTGAGAGGTTAAAGATGATGGCATTTTCTGTCCCATATGGCTTATAAAGGTGTCTCAAATTATGAGTTAGTGGAGCACTAACTTTGGTATGTTTAATTAATTTCTAAGTTCCATAATTTGCATATTTGCCACCAAACTTTCACTATTTATATTTCATTTCTAATTTTCATTTTTCATAGGGTTTTCAAACTTTAATTTCATTTATCTTTTATGGACATTTAGGTCAAAAGCCAAATCGGGGTGTCAAATGACCAAAATGCCCATCTTCAGGTTGCATTTTGAATTTTTCGGTGCTACCGATTAACTTCTTGACCCGCCAATTTCTTTCATTTTTGTTTTTATTTATATTGACTTGCTATTTTTTTTTTTGACATTTTCAATGTCAATTACACCTCAATAAATGTTTATTTAAGTCTTAAAAATATTTTCCAGGGTTTCCCGCGGTCCAGGACTAGTCAACGGTCCTCGCCGCAACTTTCCAGTGCAGTCACCCATCGCTACGAGTTTGGCTCGTTTAACTTAGTCACATTTCATTGCTATTATTTTTCCTTTTTTTTTCTTGTATTTTCCTCTATTGTATTTCATTATTTCATGTCTCCTCACTAACATTTAAGTGTAGTTCCAGGCATTCTAGCTGTCCGAACAGACACTAGTCACGGGAACAGTAGAACGCACTACCGAATATAGGGGTGTTACAATTCTTTCCCCCTTAAATTAAATTTCATCTCAAAATTTTATCTTATTTTAGTCTTTGAACAACTGTGGGTGTTGCCTCCCCATATCCTCCTCTCGTCCCTAAGTAACTTCCTGGCCTGAATGATGGTCCACAACACCTTAACCAAATGTATACATTTAGTTCTCAGCTGTTTCACCTCATGTACTAAGATCTTTATGAGTTTCTCCATCATACGTTGAATTTAAATTCATTTAACCTTTTTAGAGGTAAGCAAATTTTGTGTGCTAATGAATCCACTCTTTCTAGGACCTTGTGTGATCCTACGGAGTGAGAACTTAGTTTTTCTCTTTTCTATACATTCATATAATCTTCTTTCCTTTAAGTTTATATAAGACTTTTAACAATCTAATATAACATTTAATTTATTTATATAACACTAATCTTTTCTTACTATCATTCTGTCTAATATTTCGATTCATGTTTCCTTATTGAATGACCATTGAGGTCATGTTAGAATTATTTATCTAATCATTGGTCCTCTGACCACTCTAGTCAACAATCTTACTCATATTCGTAACATTTCTTTGTTACATCTGAACCAACTGTTCAAATTTTTACTTCCACAACTCTTTTATCTATCGATTTTCAATAATTTATCGTATTCTAGGAAATGTCTTTCACTAGCAAACTCTTTCAAAACTAATTCCAAAAAGACTAGTCACTAACATATCAAAATTTATTTTTTTACGAGGGACAGCAGGAAGGCAAACAATGCTGGCACTAACATAAAAGTATGCAGACCCCTGGTTAAACAATACATATATATATCTTAGTTAAAAATCAAAAAAGTAAAAGTAACAATGTCATAAGTTTCATCCTCTTCCCCCTATTGATAGTGTATATTCTATCTGAAGCATCACCTTGTTCTGGCTGAATCACAGTACTCTGACTTCTAGGTGTATTACCCCTACCTCTATCTCTGCCTCTACTAACTGATGGTGAACTCTTTGGGGTAGAAACTTGGGTTGATCCTTCTGACATAGTAAATGATCCAAAACGGCGTGGACTTATACAATCCTTAGCAAAATGACCAGTCCCTCCACAATTAAAATATGCTCCTATGGCGCTATAACATACCCCACTATGTGGTTTACCACAAGTTTCACAAACTCGATCTGACAGCGCATTTCTGGGTCTTTGCTAAGTTTGTTGATCCGATCAGGGCGATTTCTGTCTAGAAGATCTATCTCTACCCTACTCGCGTGAGCTAGATCCTCCAACGTGCTTTCTCTTTCCTGACCCACTATCAGGAACTTGATTAGTAGTCTTTCTAATTTTCTCTTTTTCTTCTATATCCTTTTTAACTATTTCTTCATTCTCAATTCTTTCCGGTTCCAGGGCTTGCGATATTAGCTCTGAGAAATTCTAGTGTCAGAACCCCACAACTTGCATTCTTATACTAGGCCTTAACCCAGCCTCAAAACGTTTACATCTGTCTCTAGGAGTGGTAAGCAAGCTTCCTGCATAATGACTCAATCAAGAGAAGTTTCTCTCATACTCTGCCACTGTTCTGTTTCTTTAATTCAGGCTTAAGAACTTCTGCAGCTTCTGGTCCACATAGGCATCTGGGACATATTTTTTTCTGAACTCTCTGAGAAAGTCATCCCAAGTCAGCACTAAGGGTTCCACCAAACTATGGGGAATGGTTTTCCACTAGTCATATGCATCCCCCTGTAGAAGTGAGACTGAGAATTGAAACTTCAGCTCATCGGTGCAGTGCAGCTTCCTAAAAACTCTTTCCATCCTTTCCAACCATTGTTCAGCCTCTAGCAGATCCACTATCCCCTTGAACTCAGTAGCCCCATACTTAATCAGCTTATCGTACTGCCTAGCTAAAGGCGGTGATTATACCACTGGTGTCTGCAGTGGGGCTTGAGTAGGCATGTTACTAGCCATCTGTTGGAACATCGCACCCATCTGCCGAGCAAATTGAGCAAGGAACTGTGGTATTAAGGGGGTTGTTGCAGCTGATCCACTCACATTTTGAAGGGCTGAGGCTTCCCCTTGCACCTCAGCCTCTATTGATTGATCGACTGAATGGTCCCCTTCTTCCATAGTCAATTAGAGGATATTATACCTCCTGAACAAATAACACAAGGAGATTTTCTCCCGTTAGTGAATATTTATAATGTAATGTACTGTATGTATCAAACCATGACATTGAGCAGTTGTACTATGAAGAAAGAATATTCAAATTACAGGTCAAAACAAAATTTAAAAAAACTAGCTATGATACCACTAAAACATGTCACACCTTACCCCTCCATAAGGCATAACATGATCCCGTAGTATACCTAATGAATTACCAAACTTCATCTACTGATAACCCATTAAATATACTATAAAGGATTTTAAACATTTTCTTATTTCTTTTTACAGTGGTGAGCACTTTTGACAGGTGTTAAATTTTTTTTTTTAACTAAAGTGAAATCAAATAACAATATGAAGTATCAATAATTTTTGTAAATATTTCGGTAGAATGCCGTCTGTATTTAGAGCAAAACAGTTCTTCAAAAACCTGTAAAAAAACACTTTCAATATATTTGTTCAATCCCAAACTCCAATATGGCTTAACTCAAATCAATGTCCTTAACACAGTTCAAACTCAATTCAATATCATTTTCAGCAATTCCAAAGATAAAGTGCAAAATAAATGAGTATTTTAAAAGCTGAAATAAGAGAATTGTAATACAACATTTTGACAAGCCAAAATAATTTATAACTTTACTTTACAACTGCTCAAGACTAAGTACAATATATACATACAGTTCATATACATTACAATAATATTTACAAGGAAGTGGTATACTCAATATACCCGGTAAAATCCCAATACGAAGTCACAAGCAGCCTACTCTGCTGCTTTATCTGTCTGTCTACCTGCGACAGCAATGATAAAGCTATCGCTAAGTAAAATTTACTCAGTGGTGCACAATAACAATTTAAAATGTGGTATATGAAACTTTTATTGACAATTTATAATTTAAATAATTCACAATTTATGTCTCAATTTTCAAAGCTCATATAACACAAATTTGATCAAATAATTTAATAACACAGTGTTGCCAATCAATAACACAGCTTAGGTCATGACACAAATTTTTTCGAACATGCCATGTTGTATACCACGACAAGGCATACTCACCCCACTAATCGAAATCAATGAGGGAGGTGGCTAGCTAGATAATGAGTTCTCATCCATACTCACCTTAGACTGGCAAGTCAAAGAGGGAGGAATATAGTCATAATCACCCCATAAATGGAAGAGGAACATAGTGATATTGCCATGCCAAGTGTGAATCAAAAACAATTTCAAATCACAATATTTAAATATTTCATACAAATCACAAATCACATTTTATCTCAAAATTTCCATTTACAAAGTAGACAACACAATAATTTCTAAATAAAATTCCCAAAGCCAAAATAATAAAAAATTATTCATAACTCATTTCTTCAAATAAATTTCTAGTAAAAGCAGTGAATATAAAAAGTATTGCGCACAGACTTGATTTGAGTTGTCTCTAGGTCTTGACTCAATGTTCCTTATGCTTTTCAATATCCTTTTTAACTGAAACACACAATTTAAAGTGTTTCAATACTTAGTTAAATTGTTTCTAACAATAAAATCCAATATTTAAATTTTCTAGGTACTATTTCCTTCAATTCATTTCATTAGCCAATTTATAATGTTGACCTTTAATGCACACTAGGTGAATCAATTTTAATGTTACCAATATGTCACCTTTTATAGTCCTTTAGTGTTGGTATATGTTACCAATTTCATTTTCAAGTGTATTGCATTTTATTGCAATTTATCGGATTTTGGTATGCTATTTTGACCTAGCTGAATGACCTAGTTCCCTCAGTTTCTAGATTCTGGTCAGAATCACAAACTTGTAGGTCTATGTCTTATTGAACTTTTGTCATAAATTTTAGGTCATTTGGAGTTCACTAGACCAAGTTATGGTCATTTTACAAATGTTGGACAGGTTGCACTAAAATGGCAAACTTAGGTCATTTTTAGGTCATTTCTGATTCTATCACACCCTACCCCTCTATAAGGCATAACATGATCCCGTAGTATACCTAATAAATTACTAACTTCGTCTATTGATAATCTATTAAATACACTATAAGGGATTTTAAAACTTTTCTTACTTCTTTTTACAGTGCTGAGCACTATTTACAGGTGTTAAAAAAAATTTTTAAACTAAAGGGAAACAGTTAACACATTTGAATTATTAGGAATTTCTGTAAAAATTTTGGCGGAGTGCCATCTGTATTTTGAACAAAACAGTTCTTCAGAAAACCTGTAAAAAGTACTTCAAATATATTTCTCAATCTCAACTCCAACAGTTAATCAACACAATATGTTTCTCAACTCAAATCCACAATAATTTTTCAATATTTCCAAAGGTTGAGATAAAAGAAATATAGTACAAATTTTACAAGCTAAAATAATTCACAATTTATTTTACAACTTCAATGTACAATTTTAATTTATAACTGCTCAAAACCAAAAACACTATATACATACAGTAAACATACATTACAATACAAAATGCAAAATACGGTATACTCAATATACCCGATGATCTCTCAGTGTTGCCCTAGCAGCCTAGTCTGCTGCCCTGTCAGTCTGTCTACCTGAGACAGCAATGAAAAGCTATCGCTGAGCCATTGTCTCAGTAGTGCACAACATTAATCAAATACAACTTTAAATCACAATTCATAAGTCATATAAAGAGTGGATACTTAAATCATAGTTAAATTCAAAGACAATGAATGTCATAAAGAATTTAAACTCCATTTCACAATATCACAATAAATCTCAATAAATCAAAACATCGTTAAATTCAAAAAATAGTGAATGTCAATAAGAATTTAAACTCCATTTCACAATCTCACAATACATATCAATAAATCACAAACAGCTTAATCATGTTCCAAAGTTCAATTCGTCCCAAAAGCCGATGGCTAATGAAGAATTCAATTCATCCTAATAGCCGATGGCTAATAAGGAATAACATAGCTAGCTAGTAAAAATATGAGTACTCATTTTATTTGTCCTCAATAGGCACACACCTCAACACTTCAGCCAGAGAGGAAATTCAATTCGTCCCACTAGATAAGCTAGCGAGGAATTCAATCAATATACATGATAGCTGTGGTTTCAAACCATTTACAATGCTGTTCAATCAATAAGTATCCATCAAATATCATTCAAACAATTTTTCACAGTTTCAAACCATTTACAATGCTTTTCAAGCAATAAGTATCCATTCAAACACATTTCCACAATTTAAAACAATAATATACAAATAGTCATAATTTATTTCAATTGAAAAATTCAAAAGAAATAACTGTTGTGAACAAACCTCTGATAATTATCTCTTGGCTCTGACTCAATGTTTCCTTCCCCTTCCCTGAGTCTCTGCTAACTAAGAAACACAATTTGAAGTGTTTCAGTACTCATTTAAACTATCTCTAACGACAATGCTTAATAATTAATTCATTGAATTCTATTAATTCCTTAGTCAACCTAAGATGTCGACCCTCGATGCATTCTAGGTGAATTAGGTTTTAATGTTATCAATGTGTCACATTTTATATCCTTTTAGTGTTAGTACATGTTACCCAATTCATTTTCATGTATTGTGCATTTTATTGCATTTTGCTAGATTTCGGTAAACTAATTTGACCTAGCCGGATGACCTGATTCCCTCGGTTTTCGGGTTTCGGTCAAAACTATAAACTTGTAGATCTATGTCTTATTGCATTCGGGGCAAAATTTCAGGTTATTCTAAGTTTACTAGACCAAGTTATGGTCATTTTACTATTACTGGTCAAAATGCATCAAAATTGGTCACTTTAGGTCATTTTAGGTTCGGCCAGTTTTTGGACCCGAATTTGTGCAAGCTATTTGACTTGCTTATGGTCATTTATGGGCTTTGGTGTCTTCATAAGACTTGTAGATATATGTCTCAACTATTCATGGTAAAAATATCAGGTCAATTGGACTTGTTTTGAGTGAGTTATGGCCAAAATACTAACTGCTGCCCAAATAATCAATTTTCATGCCTTAAATACACTAATCTGGATTTGGTCATTTTTCGAGTTACCTTCTAAGCAGAATTTTGGTAAGATTCCTTCATGAAAGTTGGCACTTTTTGTGCCTAGTTTCACCTCCAATTGGTCTCATACCAATTGGAGCCACACACTTAAGATTGTAGGCCAAAATGCACACTACCCTATTGCAACACTCTTCATCACATACCAAATACACTTTTAACACTTACTAAATTACACATTCATGCCATTTTTGTTTTGTACCATAACATAAATACATTTTACAACACATTTTTTGTCATTTTGGCAGCTTATAACCACACTCAAAATGCACCTTATAGTACATAATTTACCAAGTCCAAATTACACACAATTCAATCACATAACCTAGCTCATTTATACGTCCAAACTTAAACCCTTATATACATAAACAAGCTGCCATAACAAGTACCATAATTCAACAATAATATTCCATAAACCAAACCATGAAACAACATTTTTTTGGTTTACAATTCAAGCTGCCGATTCATACCTCTCTTTGAATTAATTTCCAAGCTTCCAAAATCAAGTATACATTCACATACATCTAATATACATCACCCAACTTATTCCTACACACATAAATACTTCATCAACACTTTAATCTACCATTTACATACAAGGATAAACTGCCCTTAAGGAGTTTCCATGGCTGCCAAAAATATACATCTCCCTTCAAACATCAAACTTCAAAAATCTTTCCATAATTCAAGTACCCATAACATCCACACAAACTTTAATGAAGCAAGCATCAAAAATACCTACTTACCACTTTGGAAACTCTTCAAATCCTCTCCAAAACTTGATCTTCTTGTTGTCTATCTACTGTCCAAGGTGTATGGACAACTTTTAATAAAGGAAAGTGCAAGGAAAGAGGCTTGGATCAAGCTTGCATGAAGCTCTATGGTGGATGGCAATGGTGGATTATTCTTCTTCCATTTTTGGCTGATCTTGAGAGGTGAGGAAGAAGATGAATCTGCTGTCCTAAATGAAGAGTAAGTGGTCCACTTTAAGTGTGAGTGGAGCACTAAGTGAAAAATAATTGTTTGTTTATTCATAACTTTCCTTATTCCCACATTAAGCTCCTAACTTTTGCTATTTACATTAGGTACCACCAATTTAATTTTTCATGATATTTTCCAAGCATAATATCATTTATTTTTAATAGACATTTAGGTCAAAAGACAACTCGGGGTGTCAAATGACCACAATGCCCCTGTTCGGGTTGCATTCTCGATTTTTCGGTAATACCGAGTTTTATCGTTTTCTCGATTTCTCAATTTTCTTTGTACTAATTAATTAATATTTCTTTGATAATTCTAATGATATTTATACTTCAATAGACATTTATTTAAGTCCTAAAAATATTTTCCAGGGTTTCCAGCGGTCCAGGGCTAGTCAACGGTCCACGCCGCGACTTCCCGGTGCGGTCACCCATCGCTAGGGTTCTCGGCTCGTTTAACTTGGTTACATTTCATTGCTATCATTTTTTCTTTGTTTTTCTTGTATTTTCTTTTCTTGTATTTCATTATTTTATGTCTCCTCACTCATATCTAAGTGTAGTTCTAGGCATCCTAGCTGTCCGGATAACACTGGTCATTAGAACAGTAAAACGCACTACCGAACAAAGGGGTGTTACAATTCTCCCCCCCTTAAAATAAATTTTGTCTCGAAATTTTACCTAGCATTAGTCTCTGAATAGCTATGGGTGCTATCTCCTCATATCCTCTTCACGTTCCCAAGTAGCTTCCTGACCTGAATGATGGTTCCACAGCACTTTAACCAAGTGTATCTATTTATTCCTCAGCTGCTTCACCTCATATGCCAGAATTTCTATGTGTTCTTCCTCATATGAGAGGTCTGGATTTACCTCAATCTCTTCAACTGATAGTATATGAGATGGGTCAGATCTGTACCTCCTTAACATGGACATATGAAAGACACTGTGTATCCTTTCTAGCTCCGGAGGTAATGCCAACCGATATGCCAAAGGACCCACTCTTTCCAGAATCTCATATGGTCCAATGAAATGAGGACTCAATTTCCCCTTTCTGCCAAATCTCATAATCCTCTTCCAAGGAGAAACTTCGAGGAATACCTTATCACCCACTGTATATTCAATGTCTCTTCTCTTAAGATCAACATAGGACTTCTGACTGTCTGATGCAGCCTTGAGTCGATCTCTGATCAATCTGATCTTTTTCTCTGTCTGCTGAACAATTTCTAGCCCAATCATTTTCCTTTCACCTACTTCATCCCAACATAGGGGAGTTCTGCACTTTTTGCCATACAAAGCTTCATATAGAGGCATCCCAATGCTTGATTGGTAGCCATTATTATAAGCAAACTCAATCAAAGGCAAGTGTGTATCCCAACTACCTTCAAACTCAAACACACAAGCCTGTAGCATATCCTCCAATATCTGAATTACCCTTTCAGACTGGCCATCTGTCTATGGGTGGAATGTTGTGCTAAAGTTCAATATAGTTCCTAGGGCTCTCTGAAGACTACCCCAGAATCTAGAAGTGAACCTAGGATCTCTATCAAATACAATCGATACTGGCACTCCATGCAATTTTACAATCTCATATATGTACAATCTGGCCAATCTTTCCAGGCTATAGTCCATCCAAACTGGCAAAAAGTGAGCAGACTTGGTCAGTTTGTCAACTATAACCCATACTGCATCATGAGTATTCTGTGTCCTTAGAAGTCCCATCATAAAATCCATAGTTATCTGTTTCCATTTCCACTCTGGTACTGGCAATGGATGTAACAAACCAGCTAGAACTTGATGTTCTGCCTTTACTTGCTTAGGCATTTGGAAACAAATTCAGCTATATCTCTCTTCATACCCATCCACCAGTAATGCTCTTTCAGCCCTCTGTACATTTTAGTTCCACCAGGGTGCATAGCAAAAGGAGACTCATGTGCTTCCTTCATAATGATTCGTCTCAATTCCACATCACTAAGAACACACATTCTGCCCTGATGTAACAATAAACCATCATCTCTCATAGAGAATTTAGGTTGCTTGCCTTACTGGACTTCTTTTAGTAGCTTCTGATATTTTTCATCACTCTGAGCAGCCATTCTGATTTGATCAATCAACACTGGCTGTACATGCCATGCAACTACTGTCTGTCCCTCATCATCAATTTCTAAACTGGCATGATGTGCTTTCAACTCATGTACCATGGACAAAGGAGAAACTCTGAGACTTGCCATAGTCTTGGGACTTAAGGCATCAGCCACCACATTTGCTTTCCCTGGCTGATAGTCTATTAAGCAATCATAGTCTTTAATCAGTTCTAACCATCTCCTCTGCCTCAAGTTCAATTCCTTCTGAGTACCTAAGTACTTCAAGCTCTTGTGATCTGTGTAAATGTAGCATTTCTCTCCATACAAATAGTGTCTCCAGATCTTCAGAGCAAAAACAATAGCTGCTAGCTCCAAATCATGTGTTGGGTAGTTCCTTTCATGCGGTTTCAGCTGGCGTGATGCATAAGCAATGACATTCCGATCTTGCATCAGTACACAGCCTAACCCATTGTGAGAAGCATCACTATAAACTGTGTATTCTTTATCCGTAGTAGGTAAAGTAAGGACTGGAGCTTCAGTCAAACACCTCTTCAACTTGT